>NC_091316.1:27597233-27674733 GCF_038502225.1 Cherax quadricarinatus
GAGAACCAGTACATTCTCAACACCCAGAGTGACTGTTGGAGAACCAGTACATTATTAACACCCAGAGTGACTGTTGGAGAACCAGTACATTATTAACACCCAGAGTGACTGTTGGAGAACCAGTACATTCTCAACACCCAGAGTGACTGTTGGAGAACCAGTACATTATTAACACCCAGAGTGACTGTTGGAGAACCAGTACATTCTCAACACCCAGAGTGACTGTTGGAGAACCAGTACATTCTCAACACCCAGAGTGACTGTTGGAGAACCAGTACATTCTCAACACCCAGAGTGACTGTTGGAGAACCAGTACATTATTAACACCCAGAGTGACTGTTGGAGAACCAGTACATTCTCAACACCCAGAGTGACTGTTGGAGAACCAGTACATTCTCAACACCCAGAGTGACTGTTGGAGAACCAGTACATTCACAACACCCAGAGTGACTGTTGGAGAACCAGTACATTCTCAACACCCAGAGTGACTGTTGGAGAACCAGTACACTCTCAACACCCAGAGTGACTGTTGGAGAACCAGTAGATTCTCAACACCCAGAGTGACTGTTGGAGAACCAGTACACTCTCAACACTCAGACTGATAGCAGTGGTGACTAAAGTGATTGCTTTACATTTACTGTAAATTCAACATGGTAACACCTATAATGTCAGCTGCTGATACCCAGAAATATGACAATATTTACAAGGATATTTATAAATTTGGATTCATAACTTCGCTTACCAACGAAACAAGGCCTATGTGCCTATTATGTGAAAAGACTTTCAGTAATGATGTTGTAATACTATTAGATAAAGTACATATAATAAATTATTTTCATTTAAATGTTTTGGGGTTGCTAAACAATATAAAACTTCATAAAGGTGTTGATGAGTTGAAAAATTTTGGGATCCCATGCAGCTCGTTTAAGATGATTTTGACGAGTGCAGTCTGGTGACTATCAGTCTGTGGACTATCAGACCATCAGTCTGGGGACTATCAGACCATCAGTCTAGGGGACTATCAGACTATCAATCTGCGGACTATCAGACTATCAGAGGACTTTCAGGTGATACCTTTCTGATAATGTTTATACGAGGGTCATGCGTTAGCGAGTATAGCCGCAAGGTACACAAGCAAGTTTACTCCTACTTTGTACCCTAAAACATACTTAACTAATGCCAGTTTGGATTTAGGCCAAGCAAAAGCACAAATGATGCATTTATACATATGCTCGAGCTTCTATGTGCGACGCTGGGAAAAAAAATAAATTCCACTGGGCCTCTTCATAAAAATATGGAAAGCATTTGATAAAGCTAACCACGATCTCTTGCACCTAAAACTTGAACATTACGGGGCCAGAGGACACTCACTTGATTACCTAAAATCATATTTTAGCAATAGACACCAGTATGTATACACAAAAGATGTTGCCTCCACCACACAACCTGTTCTAGTTGAAGTCCCCCGGGGCAGTGTCCTTGGACCACTACTCTTTCTCATTTACATCAATAACCTCCCTAATGCCTCCAAACTACTTAAACCTGTTCTTTTTACAGATGACACTACCTATATCTTCTCTCACCTAAGCCAAACAATACTTAAAAACACTGTAAATTATGAGCTGCTAAAAATATCCATTTGGATGATCGCCAACAAACTTACTCTGAATATCGACAAAACCTACTTCATACTATTTAGAAACAGAGCTACAAATATTCAGCTAAACATATCGATAAATGGTTCCCCCATTTCAAGATACACTGACGGAAAATTTCTAGGGCTCCACATTGAGAGCTGTCTTAAATTCCAGATCAACATAGAGCATATTTCCAGAAAAATCTCCGAAACAGTAGGCATCCTCTCTGAGATACGGTATTATGTACCCCAAACGGCACTTCTTGTTCTTTACCACTCTCTCATCTACCCCTACCTCACCTATGGTATTTGTGCATGGGGTTCAACCACAGCAAATCACCTTAAACCTTTAATTATAAAACAGAAAGCTGCTGTGAGAATGATTACAAACTCCTGCGCCAGGCATGACACCCCACCGTTATTTAAGAGCTTGAACCTGCTTAACATACAAAATATCCACTTACATTATTGTGCCTATTACATAAGCAAAACATTATTCTCCAATATAAACCCTGTTCTCTCAAACTCCCTCTTGAGAACTAAAATAGATCGCACTTGCATAGCACAAGACAAACACTTTTTGATATCCCTCGTGTCCATTTCTCCCTATGCAAAAATGCTATGCATATAAAGGGTTCTAAAACCTGTCTTTGCCTGAAAATACAAAAGGGCCCCTTCCTGCACACCAGCTCAAAGCTCTACTTAGAAAGCACTTCATATCTCAAAACTAACAACACATACACTATATATTATCGCCATCAACTCAAAAATTGCCAAATTTTATAAGATTATTTCAAAACTAAAATGGTCTCAATCTCATTATGTATAATGTGCTAAAATATAATACTGTAACTTCTTATTAAAACTACTTAACTTAATAACTGCTAAATCACTACTACATCTGTTGATATATACAAAACAATGTTCAATTCAAACTATGATATATATGTCTAGTATTAAGTGTCTAGTGTACTCTCTGTGGACTGAACCAAAATGCCCTCCATTGAGCAACTTTACCAGCAGCTTAAGGAGTAATTGAGGGTACCGAAGACAGAGATACGGCGATTGATGGAGGAAAACAAGAGGATTCGTAGTAGTCCTGTTCTGAGTTCTCAGGTCAAGAAGGGAACCTAGGCAGTGGCCGGACAGCATGGAACGAAGTTGAGAATCAAGAAGACGAATGGAGAGGAGGAAACGATGAAGGAGGAGACTTCTGTGGTAACTTCGAACTCCTTTTCTGTGCTACCAGACGAATGTGAGTCGACCACCCATGATCTTCCAACAAAGACAATTGTTAAGAACACAGTGAAGCCAGCCAGTGAAGATATCCCAGCGAAGACCATCTCTACTAAAACCATCGAGAACGTCATGCATTCCTCCAGTCGAGGTAAGAGAATTGTTTTAGTTGGGGAGAGTCAGATTATGGATAGGACTTTTTGTCTTAGGGATATAAATAGGAGGCAGAGGGTGTGTTTTCCTTTGGCTGGGACGAAGGATGTTGTTAGCCGTCTGGACAACATCATGAGAGGTAATGGGAGCAATCCTATTATCTGTCTCAGTGCTGGAGGCAATGATGTTGGCAGACGCAAGAGTGAGGACCTAATTAGCAGGTATAGGTCAGCAATAGACATAATTAGGAAGAAGGGTGGGAACCCTGTCATGTGTGGTATTTTACCAAGGAGAGGAGTTGGAAATGAATGGTTGTCCAGGGCAATTGGTGTCAATTGCTGGCTGGACAAGTACTGTAAGGAAAATATAGTAACATTCATTGACAACTGGGACCTCTTCTATGGTAGAAATGACATGAATGACAGGGATGGAGTTCACTTATCTAAGTCTGGGGTGGGGGCACTGGCAGCTGCAGTGGAGGACGCTATTAGGGCTTTAAACTAGGAATAGTTAGTGGTATGGGTTTTAGCGGGAAAACAGTGATGTCCCAGTGTAGTAATATTATGAGTTCTAGGGGAACTAGTAATAGGCAGAATGAAGTGGATATTGGAAAGCCAATGGCACTAGGCGACAAGGACAGTAATAGGTTTAGTGGAAAAACAGAAATGAGCAGGAAGGGTAAAGAGAATGGAAGGTATGCTAATAGCCATAGTGCTAGGAATAAGACGGACGAGTTGAGATTAATTGCTAGTGCAGGTAACATTGGTGTATTTGCCATCACTGAGACATGGTTTAATTCGAAAAGTCGGGACATGCCTGCGGAATGTCACATTCAAGGTTTTAAATTGTTCCAAGTAGATAGAAGTATCCGGAAGGAGGGTGGGGTGGCACTGTATGTCCGAGATCGCTTGAACTGTTGCATTAAAATGAGTATTAAGTCTAAAGGAACACATACAGAGTCTGTCTGGATAGAATTTTCAAAGGGGCATGAAAAATTGATTCTTGGAGTGATATACCGTCCCCCAAACTTAGATAAGGACCAAGGGAGACTACTATTGGAGGAAATTGTTAATGTCACAAGGCACGATAACTTTTGTCAGATTGATTGGAATTTCTTGACCGGGAATTTAGAAACTAACGTCTTCTTAGAAGTAGTTCAGGATTGTTTTTTGAAGCAGTTTGTAACAGAATCTACAAGGAGAAATAACCTGCTTGACTTGGTTCTGGCAAACAACAAAACCCTTGTTAATAATTTAGAAATTACAGAGGAACTCGGCACAAGCGATCACAAATCAATTACCTTTAGCATTGAATGGAAGTATGATAGAAGGGATGATTCAGTAATGGTCCAAGATTTTTGCTTAGAGAACACTTATCATCTGCGGAGAAGGGTAACGAAGAGAGCTATCAGTATGACAGCTGTCTTAACACAATACATGCTGCCCAAAGAACATTTATCCCATATAAAAAAATTAGATCGAATAGAAATTACCCTAAATGGATGAATAATAGGCTCAAATATCTTTTAGGACAGAAAAAAGGAATTTATAGGCGCATCAAAAGAGGCGAGGGTCATCTTATGAATCAGTATATTGACATTAAGAGGGACATTAAAAAGGGGATAAGAAAAGCTAAACGGGACTATGAAATTAAAGCTGCTAGGGTTTCGAAAACTAACCCAAAAAGTTTTTCCAGGTTAATAGAACAAAAGTGAGAGATAAGATAGGCCCCCTTTAAAAATATCTCCGGGCATCTTACTGACAAGGAGAATGAAAAGTGCTCTATTCTTAATAATTATTTTCTCTCGGTTTTCATTCAGGAAGACACTGACAATATCCCAGTAATTAATTTTTATAGTAGGTCTAAAAACGATAAATTATGCAATATCATAGTCACTAGCGAAATGGTTATCAAACAGATAGACCGATTGAAGCAATATAAATCCCCGGGGCCAAATGAACTTTTTTCAAGGGTTCTTAAAGAGAGCAAAATGGAACTTTGAGAACCATTGACTAATATTTTTAATATTTCTCTTCAAACAGGTATAGTGTCTGATATGTGGAAAATGGCTAATGTAATTCCTATTTTTAAAGCAGGGGACAAGTCGTTACAGTCAAATTACTGCCCGATAAGCCTGACCTCAATTGTAGGCAAATTACTAGTCAATTATAGCTGAGATTATAAGAAGACATCTAGATAAGCATAGCTTGATTAATGATACTCAGCATGGATTCACGAGGGGCCGTTCCTGCCTAACTAATTTATTAACCTTCTTCAGTGAAGCTTTTGAAACCGTTGATCATGATAAAGAATTCGATATTGTTTATTTAGATTTTAGTAAGGCTTTTGATAGAGTACCTCACCAAAGACTGTTAAAGAAAGTGGCAGCTCATGGCACTGAGGGAAAAATGCTCACATGGACCGAGTCATGGGTCACCAATAGGAAGCAGAGAGTATGCTTAAATGGGGCTGAATCCGAGTGGAGATCTGTAATAAGTGGCGTTCCACAGGGATCAGTCTTGGGCCCGTTGTTGTTTATAATATATGTCAATGACCTTGATGAGGTAATTATTAGTGTTATGAGCAAATTCGCCGATGACACAAAGATAGGTAGGATAATTGATTCAAACGTAGATGTTAGGGAACTTCAGGAGGATTTAGACAAACTCAATTCCTGGTTAGAAAAGTTGCAGATGCAGTTCAATGTAGATAAATGCAAGGTTCTGAAGCTCGGGAGTGTCCGTAACCCTAGCACTTATAAGTTAAATAATGTAGAACTTAGCCATACAGATTGCGAAAAGGACTTGGGGGTTATGGTGAGCAGCAACCTTAAACCAAGACAGCAATGCCTAAGCGTACGTAATAAGGCAAATAAATTATTGGGATTTATATCAAGAAGTGTAAGCAACAGAAGTCCAGCGGTTATTTTACAGCTTTATACATCATTAGTAAGACCTCACCTAGATTACGCAGCTCAATTCTGATCTCCATATTAAAGAATGGATATAAATTCGCTAGAAACATCCAGTGTAGAATGACTAAATTAATACATAGCATTAGAAATCTTCCATACAAGTAACGATTGAGGATTCTTAAACTACATTCACTTGTAAGACGAAGAATGAGGGGAGACATGATCGAAGTTTATAAGTGGAAGATGGGTATTAATAAAGGGGAAATAAATAAAGTTTTGAGGATATTCCTCCAAGAGAGAACCCGCAATAATGGATTCAAATTAGACAAGTTTAGATTTCGAAAGGATATAGGAAAGTACTAGTTTGGTAATAGGGTAGTTGATGAGTGGAACAGTCTGCCTAGCAGGGTTATCGAAGCTAAAACCTTGGGTAGTTTAAAATTTAGGTTGGATAAATACATGAGCGAGAGGAGTTGGATTTGAATGTGACTTGCGCATGAGTAAATAGAATTATCAAAGCTTCATTGTCGTCTGCACAGACGACACGGAAGCATCAAAACTAATGGATGACTCTTCAATCAGGACCCTACAAACACAACAATTCACTCTATCCCCGTCTCCATTCTTGAAGTCGAAACGCTCAGTCTTTGTGAAAAGACTGGACAATATCGTCACCCCTCTCACTACTGAAGCACTGAAGACATCTATTGAGGAACAAAACACCTGGGCCTCGGTAGACAGCATCTCCAAGATCCCTAACGCCTCATCTATGCTAAAGATTACATTCACCGACATCTCCATGGCTGCCCAAGCTCTCTCTGACGGTCTGGCCATCTCATATTACCACATTCACCCTATAAACACAACACCAAGGACTGCCCCATCAAGGATAAGAAGTTTTGTTCAAAATGTGGGAATGGTGGACACGATTTCAGATCCTGCACCATTACTACCAACATGTCTTAACTGCAAGGGTTATCATCATACCCTTGCAGCCAAGTGCCCACTCAGGAAAGAAATCATATTGAAGAAAACTAAAGTTCTGAAGAACACCTCCAGTTCACCGACATACGCTGCAATAACCAAACCACAAACCGATACCACCAAGACTCTACACGCTAATCTACAGCCACCATCGCCCAGCAACTCCCTCTCTCCACTCCCCGACGGTGCTTCCTCCAAGGTGCTGTACTGCATGGTGTATGCACACATGGCAAACGCAGCAAACCCTGGCACTTTCAACACCACTATCAACGAACTATTCCGTCTGAACAACATGCCTGCCTTCAATTTTCCGGACTCCACACCTTCAGCAGACATCCTCAAAATCCTTCCCAACGTCCTGAACTTTACTGCACCTGCAGACCTGTCTCCTGCCTAAGCAACTGCTCCTGTAACTTCTATAACCACTTCCACCGCTGACAACGTTGGTCATTCTGCCTTAACCACCGTCTCGCACCTCTCCCAACCTGCTGTTACACAACCGTTACACCTCTCCACTGCTCCTGTCGACCCTCTGTCACCTGTTGCCACCATTGTGGATTCGCCCAATGAGTCCACTCCAGAAGAGGAAGATAGCGACGACTCCAGTAAACCCTCATGGGAAAACCTTACCTTCTACACTTCTCCTTCAAATACTGACACCATGACCTGTACTGAACTCTACAAAAAGACTCGGTGCTGGAACAGTCAAGTATGCCTGTGAATCACCGCTTCACTTCACACTCACCCAAGTTCTTGAGTTCATCAAGCCTCTACGTTTCACCTTCAGTAACAAGGCCAAATTATATCACCTATCTAGGAGCAGCTTCAAAAAGTTCGAAAATGGCTCCATTGCTAACTTGCCTCCTCAGTTACTCCTGTAACTTCCATATGCGTTCTACCCTCTGATGTGACCTAGCCTGCTGCCAGCTACTCAAGATTCAAGACTTCAACTACCACAAGTTCGATGCAACAGTCCCTGCTATTCCTGTTCTCAAGTCTGCTCCACGATCGCCTTAGCTGCTGGGTTAAGCCCTGGCTCTATTTCTCTGACTAAGAACACTCCTCTCCAGAGCTATTCTTCGTCTGTCCCGTCTTTCCCGCTCATCCCATTGGGATCTTACCTGAACTTGTTTGCTTTTTTTTGCACCCCATTAGCACTCACTGCTTACTCACGATGCATTACTCTAACAGAGTAGAGATCAAACCAGCGAGTGGCACAACCAATGAGTCGTCCAAACTAGCACTTGCAGCTGTCGTTAGTGGCAGGCTGCAAGTCAAATGTAAAGCGATTTTATCGCTCAAGGAGGCCTTTGTTGTCGTCTATACAGACGACACAGAGGCTGAGAAACTACTTACCACCACTGCTACTACCACTCCACGAGACCAGGGATTTCTTGTCTTGACTTCCCCAGCACTGAGGGCCAGGAGAACTGTGTTCCTCAAGCGTCTCCACAACCTTATCACTGTACAGGCCACTGAAGAAATCAAGTCATCTATAGAAGCAAAGAACCCTTGGGCCAAGGTGGACTTCATTACTAAAATACCCAATGCTTCATCCATGCTGAAGGTCACCTTCAGTGACGTCAACATGGCAGCCAGAGCTCTCGCTGAGGGCCTGGCTATTCACTACTTCCACATCAACCCAGCCTTCATCGAAGCAGAGAAATTCCAACATATCTCACAGTGCTATAATTGTTACTCATACTTACACACCACAAATGATTGTCCTACCAAGGACAAGAAGTTCTGCTCCACCTGTGGCCGTGAGGGTCATGACTTCAAGAATTGCACTACTGCTTCACCACCTAAATGCTTGAACTGCAAGAATGACCACCATACTCTTGCTGCCAGGTGCCCTACCAAAAGAGACATACTCAAGAAACAACAACAACAACAAAAGAAACCCAACCCACAAGCAATCACATATTCTGCTATCGCCAAGCTTCAAGCAGACACTACCAAGATACTACAAGCCACGCAAGCTGCTCCCACCACTTTCCCGCCAGCACCTACTGCCGACTCCACCAAGATTCTTTATTGCATTATGTATGCTCATGTACAGAATGCAGCTGAGCCTGGTTCCTTCAACACCACCATCAATGAACTTTTCAAACTAAATAATATGACTTGCCTCACATTCCCTGCATCACCACCTTCCACTGAGATCCTAAAATCTACTGCAGATATTACCAGCATCACCGCTGCTCCACCGCTGCCACAACTACCACTAGACACAGAGATGGACCAATCAGGGACCACTGAGACGTCCATAAACCCCACCAATGAGAGTCCACTACTGCTTGCATCCACTGCTAGAGCAACTGACCAGTCGGAAATCTCGCCTTCACCAGTTCAGCCACCAGCCAAGAAAACAAAAACACAAGAAACTGCGGATGCACCTCACTGTGCCACTGCCACTGACACTGCTGCACCACAACAAGTCCGATGCCTGAAGGGTGTATACTTCTACACAACCAAGCAGTATAAGAACACAATGCTGTCTTCAGAAATCCATCAGCACCTCCAGGACGGAACAGTCAAGTATACCTACTACCAAACTGTTACATACACCACTGCAGACAAGACCAGACTACTCACTGCCAACACCCAACACCTTGTGGAAGTCGAGTACACCTCAAAGAGTTCAGGATGCTTCAGAATGGGGACCTTGAAGACGGTACCCTCCTCTAGCATGACTATCCATGACCATTCACCATGAAGATAAGTTTCCCCAGCACTTTGCTGTCCGCTAAAGCTGGGGTGTGGCTCCAATTGACCCTGTAACTGCTGCCTCTGCCCGACTGCGCTTCTCTTCGGGGAAGTCAGCGCAAGATAGAAGACGACGACACCCTCCAATCGGAGGGCCAAGAAAGAAGAAAGAAGATGATCGTCATCCCCCACCCGGGGGGCCACTGCCGGGTCACAATCTGGAGAAAACCTGGGCCGGAAGTACCGGCGAATCAACATGAATGAATGAATGAAAATGAACACCAACACACGACACTCCATACAGGAGAGCACAGCGCTAGCACGATCGACACCATGCCTTGCCCTTCTAGGGCAGGGTTAGTGCCAGAGCCCGAGTTTGTAGCTCACAAGATGAGGGGGGTACTTGTGCCTCCTCCCATGAGAGACTTAGGTCTCAGACACTCCCTAGACAGGGAGCCAGTGCCGGGCCACCACTTGAAAAAGCCCACTGTGTGGATGAAACGTTGTCAATAAAGGATCACATTAAACTGCATATGTGTTTATATTTCCATTGTGTGGAGAAATTTTTTCCAGGAGGGGAGTATCAGCCCCCTTCAGCCCTTTTCAGCCCCTTTCAGCCCTGAGGGGCCCAGCCCTCTCAGAAGGGGCAAATATCTTGTTTACTGCTACAGCGAGTAATTGACCCCAGATGCAGTACCAGTATGTGATGTGGCTCGACGCTCCGTGCGATCCTGTGTTGCAAAGTGTAGTTTAATAAGAGACAATACATCTCTTACTTTAGCAGGACAATTAAGGAAAATCCTGCTCCCTCTTTATTACCATAGTAAAGATAGTGGACATTGTTGTCTATGCTTAAGACAGCAAGAATCAAACATTCTGCTTTACTTCATCGAGGAAGTGGCAAGGAAGCAAAAGTACTAGGTCAGCTTTTTCTTTGTGCTAGGGGAGTAACGGCGTGGGGTGCTGTGGCGTCTTCAGATTACTTTTGACTCTACTGAAAGTGACACTGATGCCAGGATAACCAACAAAGAACGATCTGTGTGTTAGTGTGAACAAAGTGTCTCATAAAACACAATAAACACTTAAGAGAAGTGTGATCAGCTTCTTTAGTGATAAGATTGTGAACAACAAAGACAAATCTTGTGGAACATAGTGTACCAGTGTGCGTATTCCTAGACTATGGAAGACGTGGACATCCAAGGACACTTCAGCTTCTATCAAGTCACCGATATCTGTCGAAGGTGTGAAGAACACCATAGCTCACACTACAAGAGCAAGGTAGGTTACGAATTTCTTGTAGTACGGGGGACTGCGCAGTTCTTGAGTTGCAAGGAGTTTGTAATCAACCTATAGTCGGCAGTAAGGTGCAGACTTTTGAGTCAAAACAAGTATGTAATTTGTCAGCCACCAGTGAATGAAATATGCTGACATAACACTCCCTAGGGGTAATTTGTAATCTTACAAATTATAACTCTTTACAGCCCGTTGAGAGATGACTTCGACAGCTTCTCAAGACCTCGTCTGCAGGGGCGGCTGTGCAGGCGATGAGCTGTCTTTCTAAGTTACGTACAAACTCTTTAAACTTAACTGGTAATGCCATTTCTCAACATATTGGTCGTGCTCGAACCGGATAAAGGCCACACTGTGGTCCAAATATGTTGTACTACAGTGTACAAATAACCTACGAGCCAAGGTCCTTCGAAAAAAGCTGTAAAACTAGTGTTTTATAATATAAATCAGTATAAATGAGTCCCTCCAGACTCAATCACAGAGAATGGGCAGCCAAAAGAAAACGGGCGCTTACCCAGCGTTTACCCAAAGAAAACGGGAGCTGGGTGACTCACCCAACAAGAAAACTGGGGATGGCACCCGGCATCTACTGCTCCACCTCTCAGAAACGCTGACTAAGACAACAAGAACCCAACTGATGTTCGGTTTGTCTAAGTGTATATACACATAGTGTTTATAATGTTCATAGACAGAAATTAAGAGACAAGATTGTGTTAAAGTTTGTTTCCTATAGATATACCTATTATATTAAAGGAACTATATATAAAAGTGTAAGCTTTCATATATATATATATATATATATATATATATATATATATATATATATATATATATATATATATATATATATATATTAACAGTGACATTTATATATGTGTAAGTAATATTCACGTGTGATTTACAGTTATACAGTGACATTTATAGTGTATAGTGAATGAAGTGTATAACATCGTTATTTACGATTAATCATCGTGGTCAGGCTGACACAGCAAACTCAAGCCATAAACACCAGCCATATGTACTGTGTACCCTTCATGGTCATTGACCCTGAGGTTAAGCTTAGTAGGTCAGTAGTGTCTGACTCGATTATTGCTGACTTAAGCATAACAAAAACTCAGCTGTTTATAGCAGTACAGTGTTTTTTAAACACTCTAAGTGTGGTGCTAGAATTTTCAGTATACCATTAAAATGGCTTGTTTGAAAACTCAGTTTCAGTCTTTACAGACTAAGATTACACAATTAGAAAATCTAATTTCAGTCTGTATAGGATTAACTCAAGATACAAACATAGATTTTGATGATCTTGAGGTCAAATTTGAATTACTTGCACAACGTCTGAAAATAATTAATTCAGACTATACACATTATGAAAATAAATTTCTTGAATCAGACCCATCTGAGGATGAAATTAAAAATGTTTTGGATACTTTTAGTAATCAACAATTAAGGTGGACAGGAGTACAGGCTATCTGCCGCAAAACTCTGTCACAGAGACCTACTGTAACTAGTGGTCAAACACCTGTTACACCTGTAACAACAACAAGTGTCCCATTACCAAGTTTACCTACATTGTCATTACCTATTTTCCAAGGTCATAATTACGAAGAATTCATTAGTGGTTTTCAATCCATAGTAAATTCACGAACTGACATAGATGAGATTGCTAAGTTCAATTATCTTAAATGTCTTGTGAAGGGAGAACCCTATGAACTGATTAAGTCATTTCCGGTGGTTAAAGGTAATTATCAAATAGCCTTACGTGTCTTAGCAGACAATTACTTTGATGCTGACAAGGCCAGAGTTAGACATGCAGTCTTAATATCAAGCTTGAAGCCACCCAAACATTGTTTTTCAGACTTACAGGCATTTAGAATCACATTAGACAATAGTCTCAGATCTCTAGGTGCTAAATATGACCTAAGGCAATGTGATTGGTTTATCAGTGGTATTGTACAAGATAAGTTGTCACCACAAACTATTGAACGATTAAATATTATGTTCAATAAACGCTATTTCACTTGTGAAGAAATTAGCAATGGTTTACAAACAATAGTTTCATGCATGCAAGCAACGAGACAAGATGAAAAATCCACAAATCCAGTGGATAATAAACCTTCAACTCAGTATAAAAAGAGTATACCTACTCCCACTAAACCACAGAATGGGAAATCCCATATAGGCATTTATCAAGCTGTGAATACAACAGACAGTAAACAAACTGTCACACATAAACGTACTCCAAAATGTGTACTTTGTGATGGAACACATTGGGCACAGTATTGTAGTCAATACACATCAATGGAGGCACGTAAACAACGTGTTCATCAGCTGAAAAGGTGCATCAAGTGTTTAGGTGAACACAAGGGAGGTAAATGCTCACTGAAGAAGTGTTTTAAATGCAAGGGTATGCATCATACAGCATTATGCCCAAATACTTTTGCTGAACAGCAGCAGACTTCCACAGAATTAGGAAGTCAACAAGCAACAGCATTAAATGTGAGAGATAAGTTTAAAGCAACTGCTCTCCCGATAGCTCGAGTTGAGTTATCTAATAAATTACACAAAACCAATGTGCTAACACTATTTGATCAAGGCTCACAAAGGTCCTTCATAAGAAGAACAGTGTTACAGAAACTGAATAAACAACCCTATGCCAAAATACAGTTAGATATAGCTGGTTTTTTCCACAATTCTGGTAAACAGACATATGACCTAGCCAGAATCACTGTTGGTCTAGGAAACAGGAAAAAGACAGTAGAAGCTGTGGTAGTAGATGATTTGCCTAAGTCTGTGCAGATCCAGGGATTAAAAGAAACAGTTGCAGCACTGAAAGCAGCTAAGGTCAAGTTAGCCTGTCCTGACATACAGACGGACACAATTAGTCCAATTGATTTAATCATTGGAAGTGATTATTATCACTGTTTTGTGCAAAATATAGTAAGTAAACATGATGTTCACTTGCTGAAAACAGCAGGAGGCCACATGATATGTGGTCCCATTCCCTCTCAAAGTGGGAAAGAAGCTGATATTGATTCAGTGGAAAATGTACTAGTTACGAGAATAACCGCTGATCATGTACCACAGCAAAAATTATCATTACTGGAAGAAATGAATGAACCAGTTGATAAGTTGTGGGATTTAGATGCGATAGGTATTGATGTAAATAAACCAAGCCCACAAGAGTCTCAGACTTATAACCAATATTTGGACACTGTCAAATATAAAGATGGACAGTATTGGGTTAGGTTACCATGGAAATTAAATCCACCACATCTGCCTAGCAATTATCGCATGGCTTTCGGACAAATGAAAGCACAAATACATGAGCTCAGGAAGAATCCAGAGCTACTGACTGTCTATGATAATATCATACAAGAACAGTTGGACAATAAATTCATTGAGGAAGTAGTCGAAGATAAGTTGAAGACAGAAGCTCATTATCTCCCGCACCATGGAGTCAGAAAAGATTCTGAAACCACTCCACTACGTGTTGTATATAATTGCAGCGCACGTGCAAATAAAGATGTAGCAAGTCTTAATGATTGTCTGATGACCGGACCCTCACTAACTGAGAAGCTTGGAGACGTGCTTATGAAATTTCGCACAAACCCATATGCCTACACGGCTGATATTTCCAAAGCTTTCTTAAGAGTAGGACTACAAGAAATAGATAGAGATTATACTCGATTCTTGTGGCCTGAAAATCCACATGATCCTCAAAGTCCTGTGAAAACTTATCGTTTCAAATCAGTATTATTTGGTGCAACATCCTCTCCATTCTTACTAGAAGCTACTCTAAATACACATTTGAAGAAATCTGAAAGTCCCTTCAAAGAAATCTTAAAGAAAAGTTTCTATGTGGACAATCTTCAAGGTACTGTGAATAAAGAGGAGGATTTGAAATCCTTATACAGAGAAGCTAACAAGGAGATGAAAGAAGCAAATATGCCTCTAAGGATGTGGAATACAAATTCAAAGCAATTAAGGGAACTTATCAAAGAAGATTTCCCTGAAGCTGAAATTCCTGATTGCAACAATATGCTGGGACTTAATTGGAACACACAGGAAGATACTTTGAGTCTCAAAAAGATAAACAATAAATCATGCAGTACACTCACTAAACGTAGTTTACTGTCAGAGGTATCACAATGTTTTGATCCTCTAGGACTCGTCTCACCAATTACCATAAAGGGTAAAATGCTTATGCAAGATGCATGGAAGCTCAAAATTGGATGGGATGAGAACTTGCCTCTAGAAATGAGTCAAGCATGGGATGAAATATCCAAGGAGTTTAAACAACTTCATCAAATTAAATTTCCCAGACAAATAGGTCAAGAGGGAAACAAGTACACATTACATGTGTTCTGTGATGCGTCAACCAGAGGTTATGGCGCTGTAGCTTACATGAGTAATGCTGAAGGAAGTACACTAATTACTTCAAAGGCCAGGGTAGCACCCTTGAAGGTCAGAACAGTACCACAATTGGAACTGACAGCACTCTATGTAGGTACAAAATTAGCTGTCTATCTCAACAAAGTACTTGATCATCTCACTATTGAAAAAACCGTGATCTGGAGTGATAATGAAGCAGTTCTCCAGTGGTCAAGAAATAATAAGAGTAAGTTGGTCTATGTACAGAACAGAGTAGCAGAAATAAAAGAGATGCAGAGAGATTATCTCTTTCTCCACGTCTCTACCCAAGAGAATCCAGCTGACATGTTGTCACGTGGTGTCCCACTCAAGAAATTTGTGGATAATAAATTATGGCTCCACGGACCGAACTGGCTCTCTAATGAAAATAACTGGCCTCAGCAAAAAGCTCACATTATGCCAGAAGAAACAGTCTGCTTGAACACAGCAGAAATGAGTTGTGTAAATACTGCAGACACAACAGAAATAGTCATTGATGGAGCTAAATACTCATCTTCGGGTAAACTCTTAAGAGTTACAGCTCTTGTCTTTAAATTCATTAAAGGAATAAAACCTAATTATGAATGTCTTGAACCCATTAAATACTGGGTGAAACTAATACAGAAAGATGTTTTCTCTACAGAATATAAATTTCTAGAAACACAAAATAAATCCCCAAAGAAACCTGTTATGATTAATTCTTTAGGACTTTATCTCGACTCAGAAAAGATTATAAGATGTCGAGGAAGAATTCATAATTCTTCACTACCTAAAGAAGCCATACATCCAATATTGATCCCCAAGAATCATTGGCTAACAAAACTGATTGTGCAAAACGCCCACAGTAACGTGTTACATGGTGGGGTAGCTGACACACTTTGTCATATACGACAATCCTACTGGATACCTCAAGGTCGACAAAGTGTGAAAAAACAAATAAGGGACTGTATTACTTGTCGTCACTACGATATGCGAGTATGTCAGTATCCAGGTCCACCTCCATATCCCTCTGAAAGAGTTTGTCATGTCACTCCATTTGAGGTGACAGGTGTAGATTACACTGGACCAATAATTTTAACCAAAACAGTTGACAAAGTTCCCATCAAGGTGTACATCTGTTTGTTCACTTGTGCTACGACTAGAGCAGTACATCTAGAAGTAGCCACTGACATGTCTGCTGAAACCTTTATCAAATTATTCAGAAGGTTTGCAGCCAGAAGGGCATGTCCCAGACTGATGATTTCAGATAATGCAACGAACTTTGTTGCTGGTGCTGCTTATATAAGCAAGATCTTTGATCAACCAGAAGTACAACAGATGCTGAATCAACGCAGTTGTCGTTGGAGATACATTCCTCCTAAATCTCCATGGCACGGCGGATTTTATGAAAGAATGATCGGCATTGTAAAACGTTGTTTAAGGAAGACTCTTCATCGTCAAAGAATCGACTTAGAAGAATTCCGTACAGTTGTGACTGAAATAGAAAATAGAGTCAACAACAGACCTCTAACTTATGTTACCGATGATCTGGACAATTTAGAAGTGTTAAGTCCATCTCATTTACTCCGTGGCAGAAGGCTCGAACCTGTTTCTCCCATGAATGATAAAGAAATCATAGAGGATCCTTCTTTTTTCGAACCTGAGCAACTCAGACGTAAATTCAAACACCTTAATAAAGTGATTGAACGTTGGGAGAAAATTTGGCGAGAAGACTATCTCACCTCATTGAGAGAACACTTCTATGGAGCTGGTGTTCCTGAATATCATAAGTCCTTAAGACCGGGTGACATAGTGATTATTGACAATGATGGTCCGAGGTCCCAATGGCCACTTGGAAAAATTGTGACCATATATCCTGATGCAAATGGAATCATCAGGACAGTTGATGTTTTGAGCAAAGGTGTAGTGAATAAGCGGACAATAAATAAACTAGTACCGTTAGAATTACACAGTGTTGAAAACAAAATTAGTGATTCTCCAGAAACCACACAGACTAAAGCTGTTCAGAAAAGACAAGCAGCAGTGGTGGCGAGTGAGAAAATCAAATTAATGTTAAGTGATGAATAGTTCACCTGCAGCGAACCTCCGCCGCCCCCCAGTGTGGAGAAATTTTCTCCAAGAGGGGAGTATGAGCCCCCTTCAGCCCCTTTCAGCCCCTTTCAGCCCTGAGGGGCCCAGCCCTCTCAGAAGGGGCAAATATCTTGTTTACTGCTACAGCGAGTAATTGACCCCAGATGCAGTACCAGTATGTGACGTGGCGCAACGCTCCATGCGGTCCTGTGTTGCAAAGTGTAGTTTAATAAGAGACAGTACATCTCTTACTTTAGCAGGACAATTAAGGAAAATCCTGCTCCCTCTTTATTACCATAGTAAAGATAGTGGACATTGTTGTCTATGCTTAAGACAGCAAGAATCAAACATTCTGCTTTACTTCATCGAGGAAGTGGCAAGGAAGCAAAAGTACTAGGTCAGCTTTTTCTTTGTGCTAGGGGAGTAACGGCGTGGGGCGCTGTGGCGTCTTCAGATTACTTTTGACTCTACTGAGAGTGACACTGACGCCAGGATAACCAACAAAGAACGATCTGTGCGTTAGTGTGAACAAAGTGTCTCATAAAACACAATAAACACTTAAGAGAAGTGTGATCAGCTTCTTTAGTGATAAGATTGTGAATAATAAAGACAAATCTTGTGGAACATAGTGTACCAGTGTGCGTATTCCTAGACTATGGAAGACGTGGACATCCAAGGACACTTCAGCTTCTATCAAGTCACCGATATCTGTCGAAGGTGTGAAGAACACCATAGCTCACGCTACAAGAGCAAGGTAGGTTACGAATTTCTTGTAGTACGGGGGACTGCGCAGTTCTTGAGTCGCAAGGAGTTTGTAATCAACCTATAGTCGGCAGTAAGGTGCGGACTTTTGAGTCCAAACAAGTATGTAATTTGTCAGCCATCAGTGAATGAAATATGCTGACATAACACCCCCTAGGGGTAATTTATAATCTTACAAATTATAACTCTTTACAGCCCGTTGAGAGATGACTTCGACAGCTTCTCAAGACCTCGTCTGCAGGGGCGGCTGTGCAGGCGATGAGCTGTCTTTCTAAGTTACGTACAAACTCTTTAAACTTAACTGGTAATGCCATTTCTCAACACATTGTGTCGGTATTTTATACCATTCATTTCCATGTTCTTAGTCTGTAAAGCATTATGTTTAGTCTGCCCAAAATGCCCCTGCATAATAGTGGATTTCTTTGCACTTAGCAAATCAATATTGTGATTACACATTGTAAACTATGCATGGAAATAAACTCCTTAATCCTTAAGGACGTGTTTCCATAAGACACCTGCTGTCCCTGTTGACCCATCAGTGCAAAATGGGTACCTGGGTGTTAGTAGACTGGTGTGGGTAGCATCCTGGGACAAAACTGACCTAATTTGCCCAAAATGCTCAGCATAACAAGCGGCATTCTATGTAGTTTTAAACTATCAAAGAAAAGCAGTAACAAAAATATAAAGATGTTATATATACTGTACGCGAGAATTTTGGATTACAAAATATGTACACGTGGGAAGCTTTAAACACATTCAGCCGGTAAAAATCAAACAAGGAATTCCTGCAGAATTTATGTTGGCCGTAATGTCAGGAGAGAGTCAGCGCGCAACACCCACCATCAGCGGCGTGTGTGCTGAGTGGCGCGAACTGCTGGTGTCATCAGGGTTGGTAGTTCTGACAGATGCGCTGCTGGTGTCGTCGCTAGGGTTGGCAGCACTGACTGATGCGCTACTGTTAACCGTATTTGGCGGTAATTTGGGGCAGCAGCATCTGGTATATATTACATCGCTCAGTTTGGCAGTGACTGGCATTCACGGAACTGTAATTACTCTAAACTATCTGGACCAGACTTTCCGTTCTCTGAGTAAATTTGCAAATGTGTGTCAAAGAAAACATGGATGATGTTGGGCTTGACAAGTGACGTGAACGCCAACAATATTACTGATATACATACACACACACATATATATATATATATATATATATATATATATATATATATATATATATATATATATATATATATATATATATATATATATATATATATATATATATATATATATATATATATATATATATATATATATATATATATATATATATATATATATATATATATATATATATATATATATATATATATATATATATATATATATATATATATATATATATATATGTATATGCAAGACACAATGAGGTCAACGACATCATAAAGAGAACCCTTGCTACAGCTGGATGTCCAACCGAGAGGGAGCCCCGATCACTAGCAGCCAACAATACCCACAACCCAGCAAACCGCCCCAACGGGATCGCCATCTATCCTTGGAAGAATGGCAAGCTCTTAGCACTGGACTATACCTGTGTGTCCACACTGGCTGACACCTATATCCATCACAGTGTTGGGCGACAGGGAGGAGCTACTGACCACAGGGAGGAGTACAAGATCAGCAAGTACAGGGACATTAGCCAACAGTATCAATTTGTCCCAGTGGGATCAGAGACCTTGGGATCATGGGGAAAAAATGCTACACGTTTCCTTAAAGAATTGGGTTCCAGACTCATCGACACCGCCAGGGACCCAAGGGCAGCCACTTTCATGTTCCAGCACCTCAGCGTGGCCATCCAGAGGGGAAATGCTTGCTGCATACTTGGCTCGCATCTGGCTTCGGAGGAGCTGGAGGAAATTCACGATCTTTAATACATTGTACCATTGAATTCATGTTTGTGTTTTCTGTAAATGTATTCTGTTTATTAATAAATGTTCACATAGAATATAAAATATAGGGGGTGGTAGGAGAAGAAAATATTCAAACAGCTCTGGGGAGAACCTTGAGTTTTCCCTGAGGTACGTTTATTGTCTTCTCTGAGGATGAGGGTCCCCAGTCCAGCTATAGAGGTGGTACCTCCCAATGTTTTTAATAATCTCTCTCTCTCTCTCTCTCTCTCTCCCTATATATATATATATATATATATATATATATATATATATATATATATATATATATATATATATATATATATATATATTTATTTATATTTATATTTATATATTATTGTAACCACGAACGAGTGGTATTGATCAATAACAACACTGCGCTTGCCAAGGATTCGAGCCCATGCTGTACTAGCCCGCCTCATGGTAAGCGAGAACCACATGACGCTTTAAACCATAAATAAATAAATAAATGTCCTGTCTAAGGGCAATGTGTGGTGTAAATATTATGCAGAAAATTCGGAGTGTGGAAATTAGGAGAAGGTGTGGAGTTAATAAAAGTATTAGTCAGAGGGCAGAAGAGGGGTCGTTGAGGTGGTTTGGTCATTTAGAGAGAATGGATCAAAGTAGAATGACATGGAAAGCATATAAATCTATAGGGGAAGGAAAGAGGGGTAGGGGTCGTCCTCGAAAGGGTTGGAAAGAGGGGGTAAAGGAGGTTTTGTGGGCGAGGGGCTTGGACTTCCAGCAAGCGTGCATGAGCGTGTTAGGAGTGAATGGAGACGAATGATACTTGGGACCTGACGATCTGTTGGAGTGTGAGCAGGGTAATATTTAGTGAAGGGATTCAAAGAAACCGGTTATTTTCATATAGTTGGACTTGAGTCCTGGAAATGGGAAGTACAATGCCTGCACTATAAAGGAGAGGTTTGGGATATTGGCAGTTTGGAGGGATATGTTGTGTATCTTTATACGTATATGCTTCTAAACTGTTGTATTCTGAGCACCTCTGCAAAAGCAGTGATAATGTGTGAGTGTGGTGAAAGTGTTGAATGATGATGAAAGTATTTTCTTTTTGGGGATTTTCTTTCTTTTTTTGGGTCACCTTGCCTTGGTGGGAGACGACCAATTTGTTGAAAAAAAAAAAAAAAAAATATACATATATACACACACACATATATATATATATATATATATATACATATATATGTATATATATATATATATATATATATATATATATATATATATATATATATATATATATATATATATATATATATAAATATATATATATATATGTATATTTTTTTTTTTCAACAAGTTGGTCGTCTCCCACCGAGGCAAGGTGACCCAAAAAAAGAAAGAAAATCTCCAAAAGGAAAATACTTTCATCATCATATACATATATATATATATATATATATATATATATATATATATATATATATATATATATATATATATATATAAATATATATATATATATATATATATATATATATATATATATATATAGATATATATATATATATATATATATATATATATATATATATCCACAGACAAGGCAAAAAAAAAAAAAACGTTAAATGGAAATCATAAACACTATGAAAAAACTCCAGAAATAATAGAAAAATTATTTTATCCTAACCTAATAAAATAAGTTCATGTTTTTTTTTTTTTTTTTTTTTTTAAGAGAAGGGTAAGGGGATAATCATGATACTTTACTAAGTATTCCCGGAGAGGGGATACCTCATGAAGCCTTTAATTTGTGGCTTTCTTTTTCTTCAAAAAAGTTTTTTTTTTTTCACTCATAACTTTAAACTCGATCCAGGAAGCCTATACTGATCGACTTCAAAATTTGAAAGCAAGTGTAGGAAGCCTAGTTGGTCATGGTGACTGTCACTCAGGTGTCATGGTGACTGTCACTCAGGTGTCATGGTGACTGTCACTCAGGTGTCATGGTGACTGTCACTCAGGTGTCATGGTGACTGTCACTCAGGTGTCATGGTGACTGTCACTCAGGTGTCATGGTGACTGTCACTCAGGTGTCATGGTGACTGTCACTCAGGTGTCATGGTGACTGTCACTCAGGTGTCATGGTGACTGTCACTCAGGTGTCATGGTGACTGTCACTCAGGTGTCATGGTGACTGTCACTCAGGTGTCATGGTGACTGTCACTCAGGTGTCATGGTGACTGTCACTCAGGTGTCATGGTGACTGTCACTCAGGTGTCATGGTGACTGTCACTCAGGTGTCATGGTGACTGTCACTCAGGTGTCATGGTGACTGTCACTCAGGTGTCATGGTGACTGTCACTCAGGTGTCATGGTGACTGTCACTCAGGTGTCATGGTGACTGTCACTCAGGTGTCATGGTGACTGTCACTCAGGTGTCATGGTGACTGTCACTCAGGTGTCATGGTGACTGTCACTCAGGTGTCATGGTGACTGTCACTATGGTGTCATGGTGACTGTCACTCAGGTGTCATGGTGACTGTCACTCAGGTGTCATGGTGACTGTCACTCAGGTGTCATGGTGACTGTCACTCAGGTGTCATGGTGACTGTCACTCAGGTGTCATGGTGACTGTCACTCAGGTGTCATGGTGACTGTCACTCAGGTGTCATGGTGACTGTCACTCAGGTGACAAGGTGACTGTCACTCAGGTGTCATGGTGACTGTCATTCAGGTGTCATGGTGACTGTCACTCAGGTGTCATGGTGACTGTCACTCAGGTGTCATGGTGACTGTCACTCAGGTGTCATGGTGACTGTCACTCAGGTGTCATGGTGACTGTCACTCAGGTGTCATGGTGACTGTCACTCAGGTGTCATGGTGACTGTCACTCAGGTGTCATGGTGACTGTCACTCAGGTGTCATGGTGAATGTCACTCAGGTGTCATGGTGACTGTCACTCAGGTGTCATGGTGACTGTCACTCAGGTGTCATGGTGACTGTCACTCTCAGTGTGTCACTCAGGTGGTGACTGTCACTCAGGTGTCATGGTGACTGTCACTCTCAGTGACTGTCACTCAGGTGACAAGGTGACTGTCACTCATGGTGACTGTCATTCAGGTGTCATGGTGACTGTCACTCAGGTGTCATGGTGACTGTCACTCAGGTGTCATGGTGACTGTCACTCAGGTGTCATGGTTACTGTCACTCAGGTGTCATGGTGACTGTCTCTCATGTGTCATGGTGACATTCACTCAGGTGTCATGGGACTGTCACTCAGGTGTCATGGTGAATGTCACTCAGGTGTCATGGTGACTGTCACTCAGGTGTCATGGTGACTGTCACTCAGGAGTAATGGTGACTGTCCCTCAGGTGTCAGGTGTCATGGTGACTGTCACTCAGGTGTCATGGTGACTGTCACTCAGGTGTCATGGTGACTGTCACTCAGGTGTCATGGTGACTGTCACTCAGGTGTCATGGTGACTGTCATTCAGGTGTCATGGTGACTGTCACTCAGGTGTCATGGTGACTGTCACTCAGGTGTCATGGTGACTGTCACTCAGGTGTCATGGTGACTGTCACTCAGGTGTCATGGTGACTGTCACTCAGGTGTCATGGTGACTGTCACTCAGGTGTCATGGTGACTGTCACTCAGGTGTCATGGTGACTGTCACTCAGGTGTCATGGTGACTGTCACTCAGGTGTCATGGTGACTGTCACTCAGGTGTCATGGTGACTGTCACTCAGGTGTCATGGTGACTGTCACTCAGGTGACAAGGTGACTGTCACTCAGGTGTCATGGTGACTGTCATTCAGGTGTCATGGTGACTGTCACTCAGGTGTCATGGTGACTGTCACTTAGGTGTCATGGTGACTGACTGTCACTCAGGTGTCATGGTGACTGTTATTCAGGTGTAATGGTGACTGTCATTCAGGTGTCATGGCGACTGTCATTCAGGTGTCATGGTGACTGTTATTCAGGTGTCATGGTGACTGTCATTCAGATGTCATGGTGACTGTCACTCAGGTGTCATGGTGACTGACTGTCATTCTGGTGTCATGGTGACTGTCATTCAGGTGTCATGGTGACTGCAATTCAGGTGTCATGGTGACTGTCATTCAGGTGTCTTGGTGACTGACTGTCACTCAGGAGTCATGGTGACTGACTGTCATTCAGGTGTCATGGTGACTCTCTGTCACTCAGGTGTCATGGTGACTGACTGTCATTCAGGTGTTATGGTGACTGCCATTCAGGTATCATGATGACTGACTGTCATTCAGGTGTCATAGTGACTGTCATTCAGGTGTCATGGTGACTGACTGCCACTCAGGTGTCATGGTGACTGTCATTCAGGTGTTATGGTGACTGTCACTCAGGTGTCATGGTGACTGATTGTCATTCAGGTGTCATGGTGACTGACTGTCATTTAGGTGTCATAATGACTGACTGTCACTTAGGTGTCATGGTGACTGACTGTCATTTAGATGTCATGGTGACTGTCATTCAGGTGTAATGGTGACTGACTGTCACCATGACTGACATGATGACTGACTGTCACCATGACTGACATGATGACTGACTGTCATTCAGGTGTCATGGTGACTGACTGTCACCATGACTGACATGATGACTGACTGTCATTCAGGTGTCATGGTGACTCATTTAGGTGTCATGGTGACTGACTGTCACTCAGGTGTCATGGTGACTGACTGTAATTCAGGTGTCATGGTGACTGTCATTCAGGTGTCATGGTGACTGACTGTCATTCAGTTGTCATGGTGACTGTCATTCAGGTGTCATGGTGACTGTCATTCAGGTGTTATGGTAAATGACTGTCACTCAGGCGTCATGGTGACTGACTGTCATTCAGGTGTCATGGTGACTGTCATTCAGGTGTCATGGTGACTGTCATTCAGGTGTCATGGTGACTGTCATTCACGTGTCATGGTGACTGACTGTTATTCAGGTGTCATGGTGACTGTCATTCATGTGTCATGGTGACTGTCAATCAGGTGTCATGGTGACTGACTGTCACTCATGTGTCATGGTGACTGACTGTCACTCAGGTGTCATGGTGACTGTCATTCAGGTGTCATGGTGACTGACTGTCACTCAGGTGTCATGGTGACTGACTGTAATTAAGGTGTCATGGTGACTGTCATTCAGGTGTCAGGGAGACTGTCATTCAGGTGTCATGGTGACTGACTGTCATTCAGGTGTCATGGTGACTGACTGTCATTCAGTTGTCATGGTGACTGTCATTCAGGTGTCATGGTGACTGTCATTCAGGTGTTATGGTGACTGACTGTCACTCAGGTGTCATGGTGACTGACTGTCATTCAGGTGTCATGGTGACTGTCATTCAGGTGTCATGGTGACTGTCATTCAGGTGTCATGGTGACTGACTGTTATTCAGGTGTCATGGTGACTGTCATTCATGTGTCATGGTGACTCTCAATCAGGTGTCATGGTGACTGTCACTCATGTGTCATGGTGACTGACTGTCACTCAGGTGTCATGGTGACTGTCATTCAGGTGTCATGGTGACTGACTGTCACTCAGGTGTCATGGTGACTGACTGTCACTCAGGTGTCATGGTGACTGACTGTCACTCAGGTGTCATGGTGACTGACTGTCACTCAGGTGTCATGGTGACTGACTGTCACTCAGGTGTCATGGTGACTGTCATTCAGGTGTCATGGTGACTGACTGTCATTCAAGCGTCATGGTGACTGTCACTCAGGTGTCATGGTGACTGACTGTCACTAAAGTGTCATGGTGACTGACTGTCACTCATGTGTCATGGTGACTGTCATTCAGGTGTCATGGTGACTGTCATTCAGGTGTCATGGTGACTGACTGTCACTCAGGTGTCATGGTGACTGTAATTAAGGTGTCATGGTGACTGTCATTCAGGTGTCAGGGAGACTGCCATTCAGGTGTCATGGTGACTGACTGTCATTCAGATGTCATGGTGACTGACTGTCATTCAGTTGTCATGGCGACTGTCATTCAGGTGTCATGGTGACTGTCATTCAGGTGTTATGGTGTCTGACTGTCACTCAGGTGTCATGGTGACTGACTGTCATTCAGGTGTCATGGTGACTGTCATTCAGGTGTCATGGTGACTGTCATTCAGGTGTCATGGTGACTGACTGTTATTCAGGTGTCATGGTGACTGACTGTCACTCATGTGTCATGGTGACTGACTGTCACTCAGGTGTCATGGTGACTGTCATTCAGATGTCATGGTGACTGACTGTAACTCAGTTGTCATGGTGACTGACTGTCACTCAGGTGTCATGGTGACTGTCATTCAGGTGTCATGGTGACTGACTGTCATTCAAGCGTCAAGGTGACTGTCACTCAGGTGTCATGGTGACTGACTGTCACTAAGGTGTCATGGTGACTGACTGTCACTCAGGTGTCATGGTGACTGTCATTCAGGTGTCATGGTGACTGTCATTCAGGTGTCATGGTGACTGACTGTCACTCAGGTGTCATGGTGACTGACTGTCACTCAGGTGTCATGGTGACTGTCACTCAGGTGTCATAGTGACTGACTGTCACTCAGGTGTCATGGTGACTGACTGTCACTTAGGTGTCATGGTGACTGTCACTCGGGTGTTATGGTGACTGACTGTCACTCAGGTGCCATGGTGACTGACTGTCATTCAGGTGTCATGGTGAGTGACTGCCACTAAGGTGTCATGGTGAGGGACTGTCACTCAGGTATCATGGTGACTGTCTTTCAGGTGTCTTGGCGGCTGTCACTCAGGTGTCATAGTGAGTGACTGTCAATCAGGTGTCATGGTGAGTGACTGTCACTTAGGTGTCATGGAGACTGTCACTCAGGTGTTACTTGAACTGTCATTCATGTGTCATGGCGACTGTCACTCATGTGTCATAGTGAGTGACTGTCACTCAGGTGTTATAGTGAGTGACTGTCACTCAGGTGTCATGGTGACTGACTGTCATTCAGGTCTCATGGTGACTGTCACTCAGGGGTCATGGTGACTGACTGTCACTTAGGTGTCATGGTGACTGACTGTCACTCAGGTGTCGTGGTGACTGACTGTCATTCAGGTGTCATGGTGACTGTCATTCAGGAGTCATGGTGACTGACTGTCACTCAGGTGTCATGATGACTGACATTCACTCAGGTGTCATAGTGACTCACTTTCACTCAGGTGTCATGGTGACTGTCATTCAGGTGTCATGGTGACTGACTGTCCCTTAGGTGTCGTGGTGACTGTCACTCAGGTGTCATGGTGAGTGACTGTCACTCAGGTGTCATGGTGAGTGACTGTCACTCAGGTGTCATGGTGACTGTCATTCAGGTGTCATGGCGACTGTCACTCAGGTGTCATAGTGAGTGACTCTCATTCAGGTGTCATGGTGAGTGACTGTCACTTAGGTGTCATGGTGACTGACTGTCACTCAGGTGTTATGGTGACTGTCATTCAGGTGTCATGGCGACTGTCACTCAGGTGTCATAGTGAGTGACTGTCACTCAGGTGTCATTGTGAGAGACTGTCACTCATTTGTCATGGTGAGTGACTGTCACTCAGGTGTCATGGTGACTGTCACTCAGGTGGCATGGTGACTGTCACTCAGGCGTCATGGTGACTGTCACTCAGGTGTCATGGTGACTGTCGCTCAGGAGTCATGGTGACTGACTGTCACTCAGGTGTCATGGTGAATGACTGTCACTCAGGTGTCATGGTGACTGTCACTCAGGTGTCATGGTGAGTGACTGTCACTCAGGTGTCATGGTGAGTGACTGTCATTCAGGTGTCATGGTGACTGACTGTCATTCAGGTGTCATGGTGACTGACTGTCACTCAGGTGTCATGGTGACTGACTGTCATTCAGGAGTCATGGTGACTGTCATTCAGGAGACATGGTGACTGACTGTCATTTAGGTGTCATGGTGACTGTCATTCAGGTGTCATGGTGACTGTCTTTCAGATGTCATGGTGACTGACTGTCATTCAGGTGTCATGGTGACTGACTGTCATTCAGGTGTCATGGTGACTGTCATTCAGGTGTCATGGTGATTGTCACTCAGGTGTCATGATGACTGACTGTCATTCAGGTGTAATGGTGACTGTCTATCAGGTGTCATGGTGACTGTCATTCAGGTGTCATGTTGACTGTCATTCAGGTGTCATGGTGACTGTCATTCAGGTGTCATGGTGACTGTCACTCAGGTGTCATGGTGACTGACTGTCATTCAGGTGTCATGGTGACTGTCATTCAGGTGTCATGGTGACTGCCATTCAGGTGTCATGGTGACTGTCATTCAGGTGTCATGGTGACTGACTGTCACTCAGGTGTCATGGTGACTGACTGTCATTCAGGTGTCATGGTGACTGTCACTCAGGTGTCATGGTGACTGACTGTCATTCAGTTGTCATGGTGACTGACTGTCACTGAGGTGTCATGGTGACTGACTGTCATTCAGGTGTCATGGTGACTGTCATTCAGATGTCATGATGACTGACTGTCATTGAGGAGTCATAGTGACTGTCATTCAGGTGTCATGGTGACTGACTGCCACTCAGGTGTCATGGTGACTGACTGTCATTCAGGTGTCATGGTGACTGACTGTCACTCAGGTGTCATGATGACTGACTGTCATTTAGGTGTCATAATGACTGACTGTCACTTAGGTGTCATGGTGACTGACTGTCATTTAGGTGTCATGGTGACTGTCATTCAAGTGTCATGGTGACTGTCATTCAGGTGTCATGGCGACTGCCATTCAGGTGTCATGGTGACTGTCATTCAGGTGTCATGGTGACTGACTGTCACTCAGGTGTCATGGTGACTGACTGTCATTCAGGTGTCATGGTGACTGTCACTCAGGTGTCATGGTGACTGACTGTCACTGAGGTGTCATGGTGACTGACTGTCATTCAGGTGTCATGGTGACTGTCATTCAGATGTCATGATGACTGACTGTTATTGAGGAGTCATAGTGACTGTCATTCAGGTGTCATGGTGACTGACTGCCACTCAGGTGTCATGGTGACTGACTGTCATTCAGGTGTCATGGTGACTGACTGTCACTCAGGTGTCATGATGACTGACTGTCATTTAGGTGTCATAATAACTGACTGTCACTTAGGTGTCATGGTGACTGACTGTCATTTAGGTGTCATGGTGACTGTCATTCAAGTGTCATGGTGACTGACTGTCACCATGACTGACATGGAGATTGACTGTCATTCAGGTGCCATGGTGACTGTCATTCAGGTGTCATGGTGACTGACTGTCACTCAGGTGTCATGGTGACTGACTGTCATTCAGGTGTCATGGTGACTGTCATTCAGGTGTCATGGTGACTGTCATTCAGGTGTCATGGTGATTGACTGTCATTCAGGTGTCATGGTGACTGACTGTCATTCAGTTGTCATGCTGACTGTCATTCAGGTGTCATGGTAACTGTCATTCAGGTGTCATGGTGACTGACTGTCACTCAGGTGTCATGGTGACTGACTGTCATTCAGGTGTCATGGTGACTGTCATTCAGGTGTCATGGTGACTGCCATTCAGGTGTCATGGTGACTGACTGTTATTCAGGTGTCATGGTAACTGTCATTCGGATGTCATGGTGACTGTCACTCAGGTGTCATGGTGACTGACTGACGTGGTACTACGGTATGCTGTAGTACCCCAGAACGTGGTGCTACGGTATGCTGTAGTACCCCAGAACGTGGTACTACGGTATGCTGTAGCACCCTAGAACGTGGACCTACGGTATCCTATAGTTCTCCAGAACGTGGTACTAGGGTATGCTGTAGTAACCAAGAACGTGGTACTACGGTATGCTGTACAACAGCAGAACGTGGTACTACGGTATGCTGTAGTACCCTGAAACGTGGTACTACGGTATGCTGTAGTACCTCAAAACGTGGTACTAAGGTATGCTGTAGTACCCCAGAACGTGGTAATACGGTATGCTGTAGTACCCCCGAACGTGGTACTACGGTACGCTGTAGTACCCCAGAACGTGGTACTACGGTATGCTGTAGTACCCCAGAACGTGGTATTACGGTATGCTGTAGTACCCCAGAACGTGGTACTACGGTATGCTGTAGTACCCCAGAACGTGGTACTACGGTATGCTGTACTATTCCAGAATGTGGTACTGCGGTATACTGTAGTACCCCAGAACTTGGTACTATGGTGTGCTGTAGTACCCCAGAACGTGGGACTTCGGTATGCTGTAGTACCCTAAAACGTGGTACTAGGGTATCCTATAGTACCCCAGAACGTGGGACTATGGTGTGCTGTAGTAACCAAGAAAGTGGTATTACGGTATGCTGTAGTACCCCAGAACGTTGTACTAAGGTATGCTGTAGTACCCTAAAACGTGGTACTACGGTATGCTGTAGTACCTCAAGACGTGGTACTACGGTATGCTGTAGTACCCCAGAAAGTGGTATTACGGTATGCTGTAGTACCCCAGAACGTGGTACTACGGTATGCTGTACTACTCCAGAATGTGGTACTACGGTATGCTGTAGTACCCCAGAACTTGGTATTACGGTATGCTGTAGTACCCCGGAACGTGGGACTACGGTATGCTGTAATACCCCAGAACGTGGTACTACGGTATGCTTTAGTACCCCAGAACATGGTACTACGGTATGCTGTAGTACCACAGAACGTGGTACTACGGTATGCTGTAGCACCCCAGAACGTGGACCTACGGTATCCTATAGTTCCCCAGAACGTGGTACTAGGGCATGCTGTAGTAACCAAGAACATGGTACTACGGTATGCTGTACAACCCCAGAACGTGGTACTACGGTATGCTGTAGTACCCCAGAACGTGGTAATACGGTATGCTGTAGTACCCCCGAACGTGGTACTACGGTATGCTGTAGTACCCCAGAACGTGGTACTACGGTATGCTGTAGTACCCTAAAACGTGGTACTATGGTATGCTGTAGTACCTCAATACGTGGTACTACGGTATGCTGTAGTACCCCAGAACATGGTAATACGGTATGCTGTAGTACCCCAGAACGTGGTACTACGGTATGCTGTAGTACCCCAGAAGATGGTACTACGGTATGCTGTAGTACCCCAGAACGTGGTATTACGGTATGCTGAAGTACCCCAGAACGTGGTACTACGGTATGCTGTACTACTCCAGAATGTGGTACTGCGGTATACTGTAGTACCCCAGAACTTGGTACTACGGTGTGCTGTAGTACCCCAGAACGTGGGACTACGGTATGGTGTAGTAACCAAGAACGAGGTACTACGGTATGCTGTACTACCCCAGAACGTGGTACTACGGTATGCTGTAGTACCCTAAAACGTGGTACTATGGTATGCTGTAGTACCTCAAGACGTGGTACTACGGTATGCTGTAGTACCCCAGAAAGTGGTATTACGGTATGCTGTAGTACCCCAGAACGTGGTACTACGGTATGCTGTACTACTCCAGAATGTGGTACTACGGTATGCTGTAGTACCCCAGAACTTGGTATTACGGTATGCTGTAGTACCCCAGAACGTGGGACTACGGTATGCTGTAGTACCCTAAAACGTGGTGCTACGGTATGCTGTAGTACCTCAAAATGTGGTACTACGGTATGCTGTAGTACCCCAGCACGTGGTACTACGGTAAACTGTAGTACCCTAGAACGTGGTATTACGGTATGCTGCAGTACCTCAAAACGTGGTAGTACGGTATGCTGTAGTACCCCAGAACGTGGCACTATGGTATGCTGTACTACCCTAGAACGTGGTACTACGGTATGCTGTAGTACCCCAGAACGTGGGACTATGGTATGCTGTATTACCCTAAAACGTGGTACTACGGTATGCTGTAGTACCTCAAAACGTGGTACTACGGTATGCTGTAGTACCCTAGAACGTGGTGCTACGGTATGCTGTAGTACCTCAAAACGTGGTACTACGGTATGCTGTAGTACCCCAGCACGTGGTACTACGGTAAGCTGTAGTACCCTAGAACGTGGTATTACGGTATGCTGCAGTACCCCAAAACGTGGTACTACGGTATGCAGCAGTACCCCAGAACATGGTACTACGGTATGCTGTAGTACCTCAAAACGTGGTACTACGGTATGCTGTAGTACCCCAGAACGTGGTACTACGGTATGCTGTAGTACCCCAGAACGTGGTACTACGGTATGCTGTAGTACCCCAGAACGTGGTACTACGGTATGCTGTAGTAACCAAGAACGTGGTACTACGGTATGCTGTAGTACCCCAGAACGTTGTACTACGGTATGCTGTAGTACCCCAGAACGTTTTACTATGGTATGCGGTAGTACCCCAGAACGTGGTACTACGGTATGCTGTAGTACCCCAGAATGTGGTCCTACGGTATGCTGTACTACCCCAGAACGTGGTACTACGGTATGCTGTTCTACCCCAGAACGTGGTACTACGGTATGGGTAACTGGGCTAGGAGTGATGGGATGAAGATAGAAATGTTAAAAGCAGGTGGGGATATAATTTTGAGTGGTTGGCGCTATTGTTTAATAAATGTATAGAAGCGGGTAAGGTATCTAGGGACTGGCAGAGAGCATGCATAGTTCCTTTGTATAAAGGCAAAGGGGATAAAAGAGAGTGCAAAAATTATGGAGGGGTAAGTCTGTTGAGTATATCTGTAAAGTGTATGGTAGAGTTATTATAGAAAGAATTAAGAGTAATACGGAAAGTAGGATAGCAGATGAACAAGGAGGCTTTAGGAAAGGTACGGGGTGTGTGGACCAAGTGTTTACAGTGAAACATATAAGTGAACAGTATTTAGATAAGGCTAAAGAGGTTTTTGTGGCATTTATGGATTTGGAAAAGGCGTATGACAGGGTGGATACTTGGGCAATGTAGCAGATGTTTGCCCTGTCATATGTGGTATTTTGCCAAAGAGAGGAGTTGGAAACGAATGGTTGTCCAGGGCAATTGTTGTCAATTGCTGGCTGGACAAATACTGTAAGGAAAATGCGGTAACATTCATTGACAACTGGGACCTCTTCTATGGCAGAAATGACATGTATGCCAGGGATGGGGTTCACTTATCTAGGTTTGGATTGGGAGCACTGGCAACGGCAGTGGAGGGAGCTGTTAGGTCTTTAAACTAGGAATGGATAGTGGTGTGGGTTTTGGCGTGAATACAGTGAAGTCCCAGTGTAGTAATACTATGAGTTCTAGGGGAACTAGCAACAGGCAGAATAAGGTGGATATTGGAAAGCGAATGGCACTAGGCTACAAGGACAGTAATAGGTTTAGTGAAAAATCAGATATGAGCAGGAAGGGTAAAGAGAAAGGAGAGTCTTTAAAATTATATTATGCTGATTGCCGTAGTGCTAGGAATAAGATGGATGAGTTGAGATTAGTTGCTAGTGCAGGTAACATTGATGTATTTGCAATCATTGAGACATGGTTTAATTCCAAAAGTCGGGACATGCCTTCGGAATGTCACATTCAGGGTTTTAAATTGTTCCAAGTAGATAGAAATATCGGTAAGGGAGGTGGGGTGACTCTGTATGTCCGAGATCACTTGAACTGTTGCATAAAAATGGGTATTAAACCTGAGGTAACACATACAGATTCTGGTTTAGAAAGACGCGTAAGCAAACACTATGACATATTTATTAGAAAACGTTTCGGTCCTGGGACCTTGATCACTTCTAACATACAGAGGTAGAAAGACATGATTTCATCGTCTACCCGTCCTCATCATAGGTAGAGGTTGTTTTGATAAGGACCTGCCTCGCATGGGCCGGTAGGCCTTCTACAGTGTTCCTCCATTCTTATGTTCTTATGCTCTTATAACATTCCTCAGGTCACGTGCGTCACACCTCACTCTCCGCCTATATATATAATGTCTTTCTACCTCTGTATGTGGGGCGCAATTCTAGCGAAGAAGTTGCGAGAGGAAGAGGAAGATCCTGCTCACATTGTAGCAGATCTGACAGTTCCAACCATGGAGCCAGCGACAATGGAAACAGGGGAGGAAATAAACACCCCACCTCCCGAAAACCAAGAGTGATGAAACACTGTGGACAAAAAGAAGAAGCGCCGTCCGTCCAAGGAGCAGGCAAACCAACTCAACCGACCTGGCAAATTCAAGGTGAAGTCTTACGGGGACCACAGAACCCACTATGGCGTTGTTTCATACCTTGAATCACGACACAACCTGAAGTTCAAGATATGGTTCAACTTGAGGGGAGAACCAATATTGACTCCTATCAGCAAGGAAATGTATACCACCTTGAAGAGAGTCATGGAGACAGATCGCTCATTCACCCTGGAGGAACTGGACTCTCGGCAGAAAATCACCAAGGGTGTATTATTATTATTAAAGATTCGCCGGTATTCTCCCGGCCCGGGCCTTTTCCAAGTGGTGGCCCGGCCACCAAGGGTGTAGTGATGCGATACCCGCTGATGATGCCCATCGAGGCAGTAGCAGCTCACTCGAGTGTGGTGTCAGCTCAACGTCTCAAGGCAAAGTCGGCAGGCAACGCACCAACTCGACAGGTCCTCATTCAGAATGTAGGACCACTGCCATCCCAGCTGGACCTCGGTTCATGGGGCAAGTACGATGTCAGGACCTTCACAGCAGAACCAGTTTGCTGTTTCAAGTGTCAGCGTTATGGACACCTGGGTGCACTCTGTCCGAACAGAGTAATCTGCAGTGTCTGCACCCAGCATCACCCTACCGAGGAATGCATCACCAAGCTGAAAAATGCATCGCCACCCACTCCACAATGCCCGAACTGCAGGCAGAAACACCATGCCTGGAATCCTCGATGCCCCGAGAGGCTCGCCAGAATTCAAGGCGTCTGGAAGACGACAAAAACTCGGCAACAGGCTACGACGGATCATCACTCTCAGCAAACGATGGGTGCAGAGAACGCTGCCATACCGCAGATCTCTCAGCAGCTAACCCAAGTCAATGCCCAGGAATTCCCAACCCTCGAAGCCTCAATCAGGCGTCAAGGTCAAGAACCTCCTGCACCCCTACCTCAACGAAGAAACAGAAACAAGAGGAACAACAGGCGTCAACAGGGTGCATCTGGTCAATGCGATCAGCAGGTGGCACTAAACGAGCCCCCACCGGCCATAGCACGACAACGCAGGCACTCCTTACCCGGCACAGGCGCTTTGCAGACTCAACTGGCACCTCACCAGCAGATCCCGGCTACCCAACCTGGTATACAGCAACAGACCACGGTGCATACAATAAAGAAATCCAACCCTCAGCAGTCCCTACAGACCACAACATCTCAGATAATGTCCACTGTTTCGAACCCAATCCCAAAGCAGGCCCTCACCAGGAAGGATCTCGAAGCACTCATCAAGGTGTTCAGGGATCTTATTTGCAACACAATCAACTCCACGAAACAACAGAGCACATTCCGGCAGATGGTCAATACGCTCCTGAGAGTGTGCTTACTGACCGAGGAGGAGACAGTGGATGCCATGAATTTGCAGGTTCTCAGAGCGGGCAGGACTCTGTCTCCAGCTCAGGAAACAACAGCGATGGAATAACCTCGGTACCAAATCACACCCTCGAGGTTCTACAATGGAACATTCAGGGCCTGAGGGGCAAACAGCACATCTTGCTGGAGGCAGTAATTCGGGATCGGGTTGACATCGTTTTGCTACAAGAAACTCTGACTGTCCCGACTATGTGCCAAAGACTATCCGGTTTTTCTGGGTATTTTCGGCACATTGACCCGGGCGTTCACTGCAGAGGCACAGCTGTATTTGTATCCAATACAATACCTCATGAGGTTATAGCCAACCCTGTGGACTGTGGGGAGGATGTCGAGGTACAGGCCATCCTTGTGCACATACCTGGGGCGCCCATTACCATCTATAACATCTACAAGAACCCAAGACACACCCTCGACATTGCAGAACTCCTCGCACTAGCACACACTGAGTGTATTATTGTGGGTGGAGATTTCAACGCACATCACCCAATGCTGCACTCTCACTCAGCAACCAATGCTGCTGGCAGACACATAGCAATACTCCTACACGATATTCCAGAGGTAAAGTTGCTAAACAATGGAGACCCTACACACCTGTTGGGTGGCTGCCTCGACCTTACCTTTGGTTCAAGACAACTCGTAGCAGGAGCCACATGGGAAACTCATCCTCACCTTGTCAATGACCACTTTTCAGTGATCACCACCTTCAACATCAACAGGCCTCCCACAGCTGTGCTGCCTCCTAGATGGGACGTAAAGAGGGCCAACTGGAAGGTGTTCCAGGATTATCATCTTGACTGGTGGTCCACATACTCTCTATCTGAAGACTGTGATACGGCTGAACAGGAGCTAATCACTGTTCTCATCCAGGCAGCAGAGTGCGCAATTCCAAAGAAGTCCGCAGGACACACTCACAAAAGAGACTGGTGGTTCTACAACGACGAGGTGCGGGAGCAGAACCACTGCATCAACTCTTTTAGGAAGCTATACAGGCGTAACCCTACGGCAGAGAACAGGAATACTCTGAGAGCCATTTTGCAGCATGCCCGCAGAGTCTCTCTCAGAGTAAAAACTGAGAAATGGCTGGAGTGGTGCTCAACATTCGGGCATCACACCACCTTATCTGAGATATGGGGCAAACTCAACATAGCAACTGGCAAGAGCAAGCCGAGGCCACCAGCACACCCGAACCCATCCCAGGAAGCTGAGAAACTAGTGGAGCTTTTCACTTCCAGGGGAGCCTCCACTCAGCTCCCACAGGACATCCGGAATATACAGACGGATCTTCTGCCACAGCGCCAGCTAACGATACAAGCTGCATGTGAGTCGGAAGGTGTGACTGATGACGACCTCACGGACTTGGAACTCCGACGTGCCATTAAGAACATAGGTGACACTGCCCCGGGCATCGATGGAGTTATGAACTCCATGATTGCACGGGCTGGGCAGAGTGGATGGGAGGCCATACTAGACGTCATTAACGAGTCGTGGAGGGCCAGGACACTCCCAGCAGCTTGGAAGAAAGCTACCATCGTACCAATTCCAAAGCCCAAGGACCCAGGCAGTATGAGACCCATATCGCTGACCAGCTGCTTAGCCAAGACTGCTGAGAGGATGGTGTTAAACCGCCTCCTATGGAAACTTGGACCCTCTCATCACCAAAGGAGTGGGTACAGCAGAGTGCATAACCACTCTACTAAGCCAGATTGCTGATAGTAACAAAAAACCTAGTATCGTCGTCTACCTCGACCTTGAGAAGGCATTTGATCTAGCCAGCTCAACAGCAATTCTGCAATACTAGCTCGGAAGGGAATCAAAGGACGCCTCCTGGCCTGGATAGAGTCCTACCTTAGGGGCAGGCAGGCCTGTGTCAGCTTTCAGGGACACTACTCTTCCTTTAAATCCCTGGAAAACTGTACGCCGCAAGGAGGTGTGCTCAGTCCTACCCTGTTTAACATCTTTATGCAGGAACTTGTGAGCCTTCCCTTTCATAGTGGTACACAGCTCCTCAGCTATGCTGATGATCTTGCACCCGTAGTGAATGGGAAAGGCAATTTAGAACGACAGGCTCAGAGAGCTTTGGACCTAATTACGCAGTCTTGCAAGGAACTAGGCCTCAAGATCTCGGCCGAGAAATCTCTTGCAATGATGTTCAAGGGACTAGATGCTGTGACTAGATTACGTATTCAGGATATAGAACTTGCTCTTACCTGTACTTGGGAATCTACATTGATAAAAAGCTGACCTTTCAGAAACACGCCGAGTATGTCAGGTCACGTGCTCTACTCAGACTCAACGCCATGAGAGCCATGACGAGGCACCGTGCAGGGGGCAAGCAAAGATGTACTTCGCTTGTACTATATACAAGCTATACGCTCGCTCATTGACTACGGTGCACCGGCGTTAGCTCATCTCTTCCCGCAGAGCAGGCAAAGGGTGGAGGTCGTACAAAATCAGGCGATAAGAACTATGCTTGGGGCCCCCATCTGGACCAACACAGTATGACTCAGATCTGAGGCCCGGCTTCCTTCCTTGGCTGACAGAGTAAGATACATAAACGCCTGCAAAGTGGCCACGATTCTGCACCGGCAGCAAGGTACCTCACTAAGGAGACGGATATTAACAACCATGACACAAGATCCCACACTCTTCACGGACTATTCCTGGGTTCGTTCGTTTTGTGCTGCTGGGCGGAAGCTGCTGCCTATACAACTACTCCTTGAGAAGAGTTGTGACCTTCCTGTTGCTGGGTACCATCCACCACCTCCCTGGCGCCCAGATCCAGCCGATGTTTGCATCATGCAGCTACCCATCTCTAAGCGTCTCTGCAGCCAAGACACCCTCAGCAATCATGCTGAGACAAGCATGGCTCTGGCAGAGGGAGGCACATGTGCAGTGTATTTCACAGATGGTTCTGTCGACCCTGACAGGAAGAGAGCAGCAGCTGGACTGTACCACAATGGTCACACACAAGGCTGGCGACTCCATGACCACTGCACGATCCTTCAAGCTGAGCTGGTGGCGATTCAGCAGGCATTGTCACATGCCCTACGACATCGACTCCCACCTGTCATACATGTTGATTCCACCTCTGCAATCAATGCCCTCTCCCATCCTCAACCACAGGACAATGTTCACCTCATCACATCGATCCTGAGCATAATGACAGCCTTAGAAGTTCAGGGTAACAGATCGACATTGAACTGGATCCCCAGCCATGCTGGCATCCGGGGAAATGAGGCGGCAGATGATGCAGCCAAGGCAGCAACAGACTATCCACATGTTGGGATTACTGTCCCAATCAGCCTACGACAGACCAAACTGGTGGCTGCCAGAGCCATGAAACTTATGGGGGAGGTCTTAGGTGATACCCCATCTCAACAGTGGTACCGTGCAGCGACTCAGGGAGAACACCCTCCATATGATGGAAGCTGGTCCAGAGCGCAGTGTACCGCCATCCATAGGCTTCGTTTCGGCTTTCCCACAGCCAAGATGATGGTAGACAAGGCTGAGGAGGAGATGTGCCAGTACTGTCAGCACGTTGTCCAGCGGCCCCTAACACACTATCTTCTGGAGTGCGAAGTTACTGAGACACTCCGGAGGCAACTAGGAGTGATGTTCCCTCCCGAGGGAGGGAACACTAGTGTACCATGGAGTCAACGAACCAGACAAGCTGTTGCCTGTGATAACGACATATCCTCCTCCTCGCTATTGTCCATAGTTAGGAGTACATATGGAGTTGTCGCTTATGAGATGCACCAGTTGAACTGACCAGAAGAGTGCTTGAGCAGCATACGTTGCATCATTGTAGAAACCTTTCTCCCTCGGGAGCCAGAGACGGGTCATCGCAAGATTGAGACCCGTGCCAGAACTACGAACTACGGTCTTGGCGAACATTATTCATATATTGTTTGTATCGGCTTGACAAAGCTCCTGGAGAGCGAAACGTTGCCACAATAAAATGTTACATTAGTTGCACTTGTGTCCTTTTACTTTACATATTGTCGGTAATTCTACCAACATTATTACGATATGTATTATAAACAACAACGGGCCTAAGACTGATCCCTGTGGTACGCCACTTGTTACAGATCCCCACTCGGATTTAACCCCATTTATGGACACTCTCTGCTTCCTGTCTGTGAGCCATGACTCGATCCATGAGAGCACTTTTCCTTGAATGCCATGAGCTGCCACTTTCTTTAACAGTCTTAGGTGCGGAACTCTGTCAAAAGCCTTACTAAAATCTAAGTAAATAATCTCAAATTCTTTATCACGATCAACAGCCTCAAAAGCTTTACTGAAGAAAGTTAATAAATTAGTTAGACAAGAACGGCCTCTCGTGAATCCATGCTGAGTATCATTAATCAGATTATGCTTATCGTTCGTTGGTTCGTTGATATGCCGTATTCTATTCAAGATTGATGGACTGACCACATCGACTCAATGCTGAGGGACTGATTACCTCATTCTCCTCCTGTTCTTCAAGTTTCTCCTTTGTATGGACTGATGAAGCCACTGTGTGGCGAAACGTTTCCTCAATAAAGATACCCTAGAGTTGAATATCAAAATGGTATACAATAACGACAGGACGGTAGATGAATGGTTCACAGAACCGACACGTTGATAAGTTAGACACATGTGCAACTCTTTGATATCTTTATTAAGGAAACGTTTCGCCACACAGTGGCTTTATCAGTCCATACACAGGAGTAGCTTGAAGAATAGGAGGAGAATGAGGTAATCAGTCCCTCAACCTTGAGTCGATGTGGTCAGTCCATCAATCTTGAGTAGAATACGGCATATGAGCGGAGAATGAGCTTATAAACCGTAGGTAGGAGAGGTGCAGCAGTCATAGGTGGTGTCACATTTGCCCAATGTGAAAGTAGGTCGTGCCCAAAGGTGAGGCAAGCGAAGAACTCCCAAGTATTAAGATCCCAAGAAGTTGCAGTGTCTGACAGGATTGTAGATGAATGGTTCACAGAACCGACACGTTGATAAATTAGACACATGTGCAACTCTTGGATATCTTTATTAAGGAAACGTTTCGCCACACAGTGGCTTCATCAGTCCATACACAGGAGAAGCTTGAAGAATAGGAGGAGAATGAGGTAATCAGTCCCTCAACCTTGAGTCGATGTGGTCAGTCCATCAATCTTGAATAGAATACAGCATATGAGCGGAGAAGCAGTTTATAAACCGTATGGCAGGAGAGGTGCAGCAGTCGTAGGTGGTGTCACATTTGTTCAATGTGGAAGTAGGTCGTGCCCAAGGGTTAGGCAAGCGAAGGATTCCCAAGTATTAAGATCCCGAGAAATTGCAGTGTCTGACAGGATTGTAGATGAATGGTTCGAAGAACCGACACGTTGTTAAATTAGACACGTATGCAACTCTTGGGTATCTTTATTGAGGAAACGTTTTGCCACACAGTGGCTTCATCAGTCCATACGAAGGATAAACTTGAAGAAGAGGAGGAGAATGAGGTAATCAGTCCCTCATCCTTGAGTCGATGTGGTCAGTCCATCAATCTTGAATAGAATACGGCATATGAGCGGAGAAGCAGCTTATAAACCGTATGGCAGGAGAGGTGTAGCAGTCGTAGGTGGTGTCACATTTGTTCAATGTGGAAGTAGGTCGTGCCCAAGGGTTAGGCAAGTGAAGGATTCCCAAGTGTTAAGATCCCAAGAAATTGCCATACGGTTTATAAGCTGCTTCTCCGCTCATATGCCGTATTCTATTCAAGATTGATGGACTGACCACATCGACTCAAGGTTGAGGGACTGATTACCTCATTCTCTTCCTCTTCTTCAAGTTTATCCTTCGTTTGGACTGATGAAGCCACTGTGTTGTGAAACGTTTCCTCAATAAAGATACCCAAGAGTTGCATATGTGTCAAATTTAACAACGTGTCGGTTCTTTGAACCGTTCATCTACAATCCTGTTACACACTGCAATTTCTTGGGATCTTAATACTTCGGAATCCTTACCTTGCCTTGTCCTGGATTTAACCAGGGCAAAATCAAAGCACCACGAACCAGTCAATGCAGGGGTTTGCACTATACCCTGTGGAGGCTGTGACAAGATTTATGTAGGTGAAACAGTAAGAAACCTCGACACCCGCCTCAATGAACACATTTACGCATGTAGGAACGATAACTTGAACAACGCCTGTGTACAACACCGAAATTCCACCAATCATCTCATGAAATTCAGGGACGCCCAATTAGTGATCAAAGAAACTAATTTCCGCAGACGCAAGTGCCTCGAATCAGCACTGATCGCCGTTTCGAATAAAATTAAACAAAACAACGGCAGCTTCACCATCTCTGAAGTCTTAGCGAGAATCCTTCTGAAAACAGTAAATCCTGCCATCACATAGTCTCTCCCGTTATACTACACAAAGCACATTACAGAGAGTGAACACTGAAACAGGCCTTCTCTAACCAGTCTATATTTGTCCAACCTATTTTTATGTGACCCAAGTAATAGCTTTTATATCCTTTTACTCATGTACGAATTAATTGCTCTACCATATTGTATTACTACTGCTACTACAACTTTTGTCACTACTACTACTACTACTACCACTAATGAACATCTGAATGGTACCTCACTAGTATTGCACCTCACTCTGAGCATTTATATACCCTCTGTGTCCATATACTGTTTGTATGCTTGAGCAGCATACGTCGCATCACTGTAGAAACCTTTCTCCCTCGGGAGCCAGAGACGGGTTATCACAAGATTGAGACCCGTGCCAGGACTACGGTCTTGGCGAACATTATACATACATATATTGTTTGTATCGGCTTGACAAAGCTCCTGGAGAGCGAAACGTTGCCACAATATAATGTCACATTAGTTGCACTTGTGTCCTTTTACTTTACATATTGTCGGTAATTCTACCAACATTATTACGATATGTATTATAAACAACAACGGGCCTAAGACTGATCCCTGTGGTACGCCACTTGTTACAGATCCCCACTCGGATTTAACCCCATTTATGGACACTCTCTGCTTCCTGTCTGTGAGCCATGACTCGTTCCATGAGAGCACTTTTCCTTGAATGCCATGAGCTGCCACTTTCTTTAACAGTCTTTGGTGCGGAACTCTGTCAAAAGCCTTACTAAAATCTAAGTAAATAATCTCAAATTCTTTATCACGATCAACAGCCTCAAAAGCTTTACTGAAGAAAGTTAATAAATTAGTTAGACAAGAACGGCCTCTCGTGAATCCATGCTGAGTATCATTAATCAGATTATGCTTATCGTTCGTTGGTTCGTTGATATGCCGTATTCTATTCAAGATTGATGGACTGACCACATCGACTCAATGCTGAGGGACTGATTACCTCATTCTCCTCCTGTTCTTCAAGTTTCTCCTTTGTATGGACTGATGAAGCCACTGTGTGGCGAAACGTTTCCTCAATAAAGATACCCTAGAGTTGAATATCAAAATGGTATACAATAACGACAGGACGGTAGATGAATGGTTCACAGAACCGACACGTTGATAAGTTAGACACATGTGCAACTCTTTGATATCTTTATTAAGGAAACGTTTCGCCACACAGTGGCTTTATCAGTCCATACACAGGAGTAGCTTGAAGAATAGGAGGAGAATGAGGTAATCAGTCCCTCAACCTTGAGTCGATGTGGTCAGTCCATCAATCTTGAGTAGAATACGGCATATGAGCGGAGAATGAGCTTATAAACCGTAGGTAGGAGAGGTGCAGCAGTCATAGGTGGTGTCACATTTGCCCAATGTGAAAGTAGGTCGTGCCCAAAGGTGAGGCAAGCGAAGAACTCCCAAGTATTAAGATCCCAAGAAGTTGCAGTGTCTGACAGGATTGTAGATGAATGGTTCACAGAACCGACACGTTGATAAATTAGACACATGTGCAACTCTTGGATATCTTTATTAAGGAAACGTTTCGCCACACAGTGGCTTCATCAGTCCATACACAGGAGAAGCTTGAAGAATAGGAGGAGAATGAGGTAATCAGTCCCTGAACCTTGAGTCGATGTGGTCAGTCCATCAATCTTGAATAGAATACAGCATATGAGCGGAGAAGCAGTTTATAAACCGTATGGCAGGAGAGGTGCAGCAGTCGTAGGTGGTGTCACATTTGTTCAATGTGGAAGTAGGTCGTGCCCAAGGGTTAGGCAAGCGAAGGATTCCCAAGTATTAAGATCCCGAGAAATTGCAGTGTCTGACAGGATTGTAGATGAATGGTTCGAAGAACCGACACGTTGTTAAATTAGACACGTATGCAACTCTTGGGTATCTTTATTGAGGAAACGTTTTGCCACACAGTGGCTTCATCAGTCCATACGAAGGATAAACTTGAAGAAGAGGAGGAGAATGAGGTAATCAGTCCCTCATCCTTGAGTCGATGTGGTCAGTCCATCAATCTTGAATAGAATACGGCATATGAGCGGAGAAGCAGCTTATAAACCGTATGGCAGGAGAGGTGTAGCAGTCGTAGGTGGTGTCACATTTGTTCAATGTGGAAGTAGGTCGTGCCCAAGGGTTAGGCAAGTGAAGGATTCCCAAGTGTTAAGATCCCAAGAAATTGCCATACGGTTTATAAGCTGCTTCTCCGCTCATATGCCGTATTCTATTCAAGATTGATGGACTGACCACATCGACTCAAGGTTGAGGGACTGATTACCTCATTCTCTTCCTCTTCTTCAAGTTTATCCTTCGTTTGGACTGATGAAGCCACTGTGTTGTGAAACGTTTCCTCAATAAAGATACCCAAGAGTTGCATATGTGTCAAATTTAACAACGTGTCGGTTCTTTGAACCGTTCATCTACAATCCTGTTACACACTGCAATTTCTTGGGATCTTAATACTTCGGAATCCTTACCTTGCCTTGTCCTGGATTTAACCAGGGCAAAATCAAAGCACCACGAACCAGTCAATGCAGGGGTTTGCACTATACCCTGTGGAGGCTGTGACAAGATTTATGTAGGTGAAACAGTAAGAAACCTCGACACCCGCCTCAATGAACACATTTACGCATGTAGGAACGATAACTTGAACAACGCCTGTGTACAACACCGAAATTCCACCAATCATCTCATGAAATTCAGGGACGCCCAATTAGTGATCAAAGAAACTAATTTCCGCAGACGCAAGTGCCTCGAATCAGCACTGATCGCTGTTTCGAATAAAATTAAACAAAACAACGGCAGCTTCACCATCTCTGAAGTCTTAGCGAGAATCCTTCTGAAAACAGTAAATCCTGCCATCACATAGTCTCTCCCGTTATACTACACAAAGCACATTACAGAGAGTGAACACTGAAACAGGCCTTCTCTAACCAGTCTATATTTGTCCAACCTATTTTTATGTGACCCAAGTAATAGCTTTTATATCCTTTTACTCATGTACGAATTAATTGCTCTACCATATTGTATTACTACTGCTACTACAACTTTTGTCACTACTACTACTACTACTACCACTAATGAACATCTGAATGGTACCTCACTAGTATTGCACCTCACTCTGAGCATTTATATACCCTCTGTGTCCATATACTGTTTGTATGCTTGAGCAGCATACGTCGCATCACTGTAGAAACCTTTCTCCCTCGGGAGCCAGAGACGGGTTATCACAAGATTGAGACCCGTGCCAGGACTACGGTCTTGGCGAACATTATACATACATATATTGTTTGTATCGGCTTGACAAAGCTCCTGGAGAGCGAAACGTTGCCACAATATAATGTCACATTAGTTGCACTTGTGTCCTTTTACTTTACATATTGTCGGTAATTCTACCAACATTATTACGATATGTATTATAAACAACAACGGGCCTAAGACTGATCCCTGTGGTACGCCACTTGTTACAGATCCCCACTCGGATTTAACCCCATTTATGGACACTCTCTGCTTCCTGTCTGTGAGCCATGACTCGTTCCATGAGAGCACTTTTCCTTGAATGCCATGAGCTGCCACTTTCTTTAACAGTCTTTGGTGCGGAACTCTGTCAAAAGCCTTACTAAAATCTAAGTAAATAATATCAAATTCTTTATCACGATCAACAGCCTCAAAAGCTTTACTGAAGAAAGTTAATAAATTAGTTAGACAAGAACGGCCTCTCGTGAATCCATGCTGAGTATCATTAATCAGATTATGCTTATCGTTCGTTGGTTCGTTGATATGCCGTATTCTATTCAAGATTGATGGACTGACCACATCGACTCAATGCTGAGGGACTGATTACCTCATTCTCCTCCTGTTCTTCAAGTTTCTCCTTTGTATGGACTGATGAAGCCACTGTGTGGCGAAACGTTTCCTCAATAAAGATACCCTAGAGTTGAATATCAAAATGGTATACAATAACGACAGTACGGTAGATGAATGGTTCACAGAACCGACACGTTGATAAGTTAGACACATGTGCAACTCTTTGATATCTTTATTAAGGAAACGTTTCGCCACACAGTGGCTTTATCAGTCCATACACAGGAGTAGCTTGAAGAATAGGAGGAGAATGAGGTAATCAGTCCCTCAACCTTGAGTCGATGTGGTCAGTCCATCAATCTTGAGTAGAATACGGCATATGAGCGGAGAATGAGCTTATAAACCGTAGGTAGGAGAGGTGCAGCAGTCATAGGTGGTGTCACATTTGCCCAATGTGAAAGTAGGTCGTGCCCAAAGGTGAGGCAAGCGAAGAACTCCCAAGTATTAAGATCCCAAGAAGTTGCAGTGTCTGACAGGATTGTAGATGAATGGTTCACAGAACCGACACGTTGATAAATTAGACACATGTGCAACTCTTGGATATCTTTATTAAGGAAACGTTTCGCCACACAGTGGCTTCATCAGTCCATACACAGGAGAAGCTTGAAGAATAGAAGGAGAATGAGGTAATCAGTCCCTGAACCTTGAGTCGATGTGGTCAGTCCATCAATCTTGAATAGAATACAGCATATGAGCGGAGAAGCAGTTTATAAACCGTATGGCAGGAGAGGTGCAGCAGTCGTAGGTGGTGTCACATTTGTTCAATGTGGAAGTAGGTCGTGCCCAAGGGTTAGGCAAGTGAAGGATTCCCAAGTATTAAGATCCCGAGAAATTGCAGTGTCTGACAGGATTGTAGATGAATGGTTCGAAGAACCGACACGTTGTTAAATTAGACACGTATGCAACTCTTGGGTATCTTTATTGAGGAAACGTTTTGCCACACAGTGGCTTCATCAGTCCATACGAAGGATAAACTTGAAGAAGAGGAGGAGAATGAGGTAATCAGTCCCTCATCCTTGAGTCGATGTGGTCAGTCCATCAATCTTGAATAGAATACGGCATATGAGCGGAGAAGCAGCTTATAAACCGTATGGCAGGAGAGGTGCAGCAGTCGTAGGTGGTGTCACATTTGTTCAATGTGGAAGTAGGTCGTGCCCAAGGGTTAGGCAAGTGAAGGATTCCCAAGTGTTAAGATCCCAAGAAATTGCCATACGGTTTATAAGCTGCTTCTCCGCTCATATGCCGTATTCTATTCAAGATTGATGGACTGACCACATCGACTCAAGGTTGAGGGACTGATTACCTCATTCTCTTCCTCTTCTTCAAGTTTATCCTTCGTTTGGACTGATGAAGCCACTGTGTTGTGAAACGTTTCCTCAATAAAGATACCCAAGAGTTGCATATGTGTCAAATTTAACAACGTGTCGGTTCTTTGAACCGTTCATCTACAATCCTGTTACACACTGCAATTTCTTGGGATCTTAATACTTCGGAATCCTTACCTTGCCTTGTCCTGGATTTAACCAGGGCAAAATCAAAGCACCACGAACCAGTCAATGCAGGGGTTTGCACTATACCCTGTGGAGGCTGTGACAAGATTTATGTAGGTGAAACAGTAAGAAACCTCGACACCCGCCTCAATGAACACATTTACGCATGTAGGAACGATAACTTGAACAACGCCTGTGTACAACACCGAAATTCCACCAATCATCTCATGAAATTCAGGGACGCCCAATTAGTGATCAAAGAAACTAATTTCCGCAGACGCAAGTGCCTCGAATCAGCACTGATCGCTGTTTCGAATAAAATTAAACAAAACAACGGCAGCTTCACCATCTCTGAAGTCTTAGCGAGAATCCTTCTGAAAACAGTAAATCCTGCCATCACATAGTCTCTCCCGTTATACTACACAAAGCACATTACAGAGAGTGAACACTGAAACAGGCCTTCTCTAACCAGTCTATATTTGTCCAACCTATTTTTATGTGACCCAAGTAATAGCTTTTATATCCTTTTACTCATGTACGAATTAATTGCTCTACCATATTGTATTACTACTGCTACTACAACTTTTGTCACTACTACTACTACTACTACCACTAATGAACATCTGAATGGTACCTCACTAGTATTGCACCTCACTCTGAGCATTTATATACCCTCTGTGTCCATATACTGTTTGTATGCTTGAGCAGCATACGTCGCATCGCTGTAGAAACCTTTCTCCCTCGGGAGCCAGAGACGGGTTATCACAAGATTGAGACCCGTGCCAGGACTACGGTCTTGGCGAACATTATACATACATATATTGTTTGTATCGGCTTGACAAAGCTCCTGGAGAGCGAAACGTTGCCACAATATAATGTCACATTAGTTGCACTTGTGTCCTTTTACTTTACATTTTGTCGGTAATTCTACCAACATTATTACGATATGTATTATAAACAACAACGGGCCTAAGACTGATCCCTGTGGTACGCCACTTGTTACAGATCCCCACTCGGATTTAACCCCATTTATGGACACTCTCTGCTTCCTGTCTGTGAGCCATGACTCGATCCATGAGAGCGCTTTTCCTTGAATGCCATGAGCTGCCACTTTCTTAAACAGTCTTTGGTGCGGAACTCTGTCAAAAGCCTTACTAAAATCTAAGTAAATAATCTCAAATTCTTTATCACGATCAACAGCCTCAAAAGCTTTACTGAAGAAAGTTAATAAATTAGTTAGACAAGAACGGCCTCTCGTGAATCCATGCTGAGTATCATTAATCAGATTATGCTTATCCAGATGGCTTCTTATAATCTCAGCTATAATTGACTCTAGCAATTTGCCTACAATTGAGGTCAGGCTTATTGGGCGGTAATTTGACGGTAATGACTTATCCCCTGATTTAAAAATAGGAATTACATTAGCCGTCTTCCACATATCAGACACTATACCTGTTTGAAGAGATAAATTAAAAATATTAGTTAATGGTTCACAGAGTTCCATTTTGCATTCCTTAATAACCCTTGAAAAAATCTCATCGGGTCCCGGCGACTTATTTTGCTTCAGTCGATCTATTTGTTTCATAACCATTTGACTGTGATGTTACATAATTTATCTTCTTCAGGCCCACTATAAAAATTAATTACTGGGATAGTGTTAGTGTCTTCCTGTGTAAAAACCGAGAGAAAATAATTATTTAAAATTGAGCACATTTCATTCTCTTTGTCAGTAAGATGTCCATAGTTATTTTTAAGGGGACCTGTCTTATCTCTAACTTTTGTTCTATACACCTGGAAAAAACTTTTTGGGTTAGTTTTTGAATCGCTGGCAACTTTAATTTCATAGTCCCGTTTAGCTTTTCTTATCCCCTTTTTAACGTCCCTCTTAATGTCGCTATACTTATTCATAAGATGATTCTCACCTCTTTTGATACGCCTATAAATTCCTTTCTTCTGCCCCAAAAGATACTTGAGCCTATTATTCATCCATTTTGGATCATTTCTGCTTGATCTAATTTCTTTATACGGGAGAAATGTTCTTTGGGCAGCATGTATAGTGTTCAGAAAACTGTCATATTGATAGCTCTCTTCGTTACCTCAGTCAACAGATGATAAGTATTCTCTAAGGCCTAAGCCCATCGTAATCTGCTAAGCGAAAATCTGGAACTGTTACTGAGTTATCCCTACAGTCATACTCCCATTCAATGCTAAATGTCATTGATTTGTGGTCGCTAGCACCAAGTTCCACTGAAATTTCTAAATTATTAACAAGGGATTCATTGTTTGCCAGAACTAAGTCAAGCAGGTTATTTCCCTGCTTGACTTATAGGAGGTAGGTTACTGAAAGCAGTGAAGAGTTTTTACGAGGATAGTGAGGCTCAAGTTAATGTAGGAAAGAGGGAGATTATTTCCCAGTAAAAGTAGGCGTTAGGCAAGGATGTGTGATGTCACCGTGGTTGCTAAATATATTTACAGATGGGGTTGTAAGAGAAGTAAATGCGAGGGTCTTGGCAATAGGCGTGGATTTAAAAGATAAAGAATCAAACATAAAGTGGGAGTTGCCGCAGTTGCTTTTTGCTGATGACACTGTGCTCTTGGGAGATTCTGAAGAGAAGTTGCAGAGGTTGGTGGATGAAATTGGTAGGGTATGTAAAAGAAGAAAATTAAAAGTGAATACAGGAAAGAGTAAGGTTCTGAGGATAACAAAAAGATTAGTTGATGGAAGATCGGATATCAGATTGGAGGGAGAGCGTATGGAGGAGGTGAATGTATTCAGATATTTGGGAGTGGACGCGTCAGCAGATGGGTCTATAAAAGATGAGGTGAATCATACAACTGATGAGGGGAAAAGGGTGAGAGGAGCACTTAGGAGTCTGTGGAGACAAAGAACTTTGTCCTTGGAAGCAAAGAGGGGAATGTATGAGAGTATAGTTTTACCAACGCTCTTACGTACATGGGTGTGAAGCATGGGTGATGAATGTTACAGCGAGGAGAAGGCTAGAGGCAGTGGAGGTGTCATGTCTGAGGGCAATGTGTGGTGTGAATATAATGTAGAGAATTCATAGTTTGAAAGTTAGGAGGAGGTGCAGGATTGCCAAAACTGTTGTCCAGAGGGCTGAGAAAGGGTTGTTGAGGTGGTTGGGACATGTAGAGAGAATGGAACGAAACAGAATGACTTCAAGAGTGTATTAATCTGTAGTGGATGGAAGGTGGGGTAGGGGTCGGCCTAGGAAAGGTTACCTGGAGGTTATCTGGAGGTTATTCCGGGGATCAACGCCACCGCGGCCCGGTCCATGACCAGGCCTCCCGATGGATCAGGGCCTGATCAACTAAGCTGTTACTGCTGGCCGCACGCAGTCCAACGTACGAGCCACAGCCCGGCTGATCCGGCACTGACTTTAGGTATCTGCCCAGCTCTCTCTTGAAGGCAGCCAGGGGCTTATTGGCAATTCCCCTAATGCTTGATGGGAGGCTGTTGAACAGTTTTGGGCCCCGGACACTTATGGTGTTTTCCCTTAGTGTACCAATGGCGCCCCTACTTTTTATTGGGGGCATTTTGCATCGCCTGCCCAGTCTTTTACTTTCGTAGGGAGTGATTTCTGTGTGCAGATTTGGGACCATTCCTTCCAAGATTTTCCAAGTGTAGATTATGATATATCTCTCCCTCCTGCGTTCCAACGAGTACAAGTCAAGTGCTTCCAAGCGTTCCCAGTAGTTAAGGTGCTTGACAGAACTTATACGTGCAGTAAAGGATCTCTGTACACTCTCTAGATCTGCGATTTCACCTGCTTTGAATGGAGATGTTAATGTACAGCAGTATTCCAGCCTAGAGAGAACAAGTGATTTGAAAAGGATCATCACTGGCTTGGCATCTCTCGTTTTGAAAGTTCTCATTATCCATCCTATTATTTTCTTTGCACGTGCGATCGTGGCACTGTTGTGATCCTTGAAAGTGAGATCCTCAGACATTACTACTCCCAGGTCCTTTACATTATTTTTCCGCTCTATTGTATGGCCGGAGTCAGTAGTATACTCTGTTCTAGTTATTATCTCCTCCAGTTTTCCATAACGGAGTAGTTGGAATTTGTCCTCATTGAACATCATATTGTTTACTGTTGCCCACTGGAAAACTTTGTTTATATCTTCTTGGAGGTTAACCGCGTCCTCAGCAGATTACAGCCTCATGCAGATCCTAGTATCATCCGCAAAGGATGATACGGTGCTGTGGTGTATATCTCTGTCTATGTCTGATATGAGGATAAGGAATAAGATGGGGGCGAGTACTGTGCCTTATGGAACAGAACTCTTCACTATGGCAGCCTCCGATTTAACTCTGTTGACCACTACTTTTTGTGTTCGATTTGTTAGAAAGTTGAAGATCCATCTCCCCACTTTCCCAGTTATTCCTTTAGCACGTATTTTATGAGCTATTACGCCATGATCGCATTTGTCAAATGCTTTTGCAAAGTCTGTGTATATTACATCTGCATTCTGATTTTCTTCCGGTGCATCCAAGGCCATATCATAGTGATCCAGTAGTTGTGAGAGGCAGGAGCAACCTGCTCTGAACCCATGTTGCCCTGGATTGTGCAGATTTTGGGAATCCAGGTGATTTGCAATCCTGCTTCTTAGCACTCTTTCAAAGATTTTTATGATGTGGGACGTCAGAGCTATTGGTCTATAATTCTTAGCTAATGCTTTGCTGCCACCTTTATGGAATGGGGCTATATCCGTTGTTTTAAGTGACTGTGGAATTTCACCAATGTCCAAGCTCCTCCTCCATAGTGTACTTAGGGCACGCGAGAGGGGTTTCTTGCAGTTCTTAATGAAAACAGAGTTCCACGAGTCTGGGCCCGGGGCTGAGTGCATAGGCATGTTGTCAATGGCTTTTTCGAAATCTATCGGAGTTACGGTAATGTCGGAAATCTGGCATACATTTATGGAGTTTTGGAGGTTGGAGGGAGGGGGTAAAGGAGGTTTTGTGTGTGAGGGGCTTGGACTTACAGCAAGCATACATGAGCGTATTTGATAGGAGTGAATGGAGACAAATGGTTTTTGATACATGACGTGCTGTTGGAGTGGGAGCAAAGTAATATTTATTCAGGGAAACCGGCAGGCCGGACTTGAGTCCTGGAGATGGGAAGTACAGTGTCTGCACTCTGAAGGAGGGGTGTTAATGTTGCAGTTTTATAAACCGTTGTGTAAAGCACCCCTCTAGCAAGACAGTGATGGAGTGAATGATGATGAAAGTTTTTCTTTTTCGGGCCACCCTGCCTTGGTGGGAATCGGCCGATGTGTTAATATAAAGAAATAAAAAAAAAATTTCCTTGATATTTAAGGATGAACACAATCTTCCGGTCACAGACTCAACACTATTTGTTAAACTTACACAATTCTACGGAAATTGCTCTATAAGTGTGGCCGAGTGTCATTCAGTTATACATAAACAAACGAACACATTCACACGTATGCTATTTTTGCATAATTACACTGATGGACGTGTAATCACTAGCATGAAAATAAGACACACGTGCAACATCTGGATATCTTTATTGTAGACGTTTCGCCATCCAGTGGCTTTATCAATACAAATTCCATGACATAACTTGAAGACAGTAGGACTATATACAGAAGATGAATCTTGATTCTGAGGACATGTACATAACCTTCACGACTACGACAACTACTACTACAACTAAGCCATCTCTTTGGGAAGGACCTACTTCCACTGGGGAATCCCGCCTACCAGTGACTATGCCCTCATCTGCTACACCTGACCTGACGTTAGTATATAAGCGCCAGGCTCCTTGCTTCTGCTTCAGAATCTCCACTGTCTCTACTGTCTTCAAGTTATGTCCTGGAATTTGTATTGATAAAGCCACTGGATGGCGAAACGTCTACAATAAAGATACCCAGATGTTGCACATGTGTCTTAATTTCATCTTGTCGGTATTATATACCATTTTTGCACAATCACTAGCATAAATATGTATACACCTAAAAACATATACGCATATGCATTCACATACATATGCATATGTGTATATATGTTTTTACGAAAATACTCAACCTTACTCTAGGACAAAGGTGGGGAACCTTTTCTCTGCCAAGGACCATTTAAATATTTATAACATCATTCGCGAGCCATACAAAATTATCAACTTAAAAATTAGCCTTCTGTATTTGGTCAAAAATTTAATTAACTCATGCCTAATGTGATGGATGGAACTGCTTCTCTTTGGTGAGGCGTGTGATGTTAACTGGTACTGATGATGTTGGTTTAGAAAGACACTTAAGCAAACACTATGACATATTTATTAGAAAACGTTTCGGTCCTGGGACCTTGATCACTTCTAACATACAGATGTATGTATAATGTTCGCCAAGACTGTAGTCCGGGCACGGGTCTCAATCTTGCGATGACCCGTCTCTGGCTCCCGAGGGAGAAAGACATTATATATATAGGCGGAGAGTGAGATGTGAGTGACCCACGTGACCTGAGGAATGTCATGTTGGGATGAGGACGGGTAGACGATGAAATCATGTGACTCCGGTGTTGTTGGGTTGGTGGTGCTTAAGTATCATGTATGCCAATGTTTTTGAAATTTTGTAGTTTCCAGTGTTGCGTTCTATAGTGTCGGTGACGGCGATTAGTGAGGCTTCTAGGCACCGTCGGCGTTTGAGGTCTGGTTCTGTGAGAACGAGTTGTGCCTCATTCCAGTTCATCAAATGCCCCGTGGAGTCTCTGTGGAGGACACAGGCGTACCTTACATCGTCTCTGTTAGAGGCATTTCGATGCTCATTCAGGCGGACTGCAAGATCTCTGCCTTAAGTGTCTTTCTAAACCAACTTGTCGGTATTTATTACCAAGGTTTATACCAACTGATGATGTTGCTACTCGCAACTGCTTTTCCAGAAGTGCAGTCGACTCCTTGCGATGGTAACTTTTGAAAAGAACTGCTCGCAGCAGTAAGTTGTTCCAAACACAGATGCATATCCTTCTTTCTTATGTTTATGTTCTTATGCTCGCTAAACCCTCCTGCATGGTGTTAGGTAAAACACATATGCAACAGTTAGGTATCTTTATTTCGAAACGTTTCGCCTGCACAGTAGGCTTCTTCAGTCGAGTACAGCAAAGTTGACAGTAGCAGAAGAGACTTGAAAACGATGTAATCAGTCCATCATCCTTGAAGTTTTGAGGTGGTCAGTCCCTCAGTCTGGAGAAGAGTATTGTTCCCTCCCGCATGGCCACTAAATACCCTGCATGGTTACTAAACTCCCCATGCATCGTCACTAATACCCCCTGCATGGCTACTAAACCTCGAGCGATGGGATGAAGTGAGGAATGATCCTCAGATAGTTGGGCGTAGTGAGGAACGATCCTCAAATACTTGAGCAGGGCGAGGAATGACCCTCGAACAATAAGTAGGAAAGCGAGGAATGAGCCTCGATTGATATTTATGTATGATGTCTGTCAACCTCTGTATGTTGGAGGTGAGCAGATGAATGGTTCACAGAACCGACACGTTGATAAATTAGACACCTGTGCAACTCTTGGGTATCTTTACTGATGAAACTCAAGGCTGAGGGACTGATTACCTCATTCTTCTCCTGTTCTTCTAGCTTCTCCTGTGTATGGACTGATGAAGCCACTGTGTGGCGAAACGTTTCATCAATAAAGATACCCAAGAGTTCACATGTGTCTAATTTATCATCATGTTGGAGGGGATCTGGGTCCCAGGACCGAGACATTTTCTGGTAGATGTGTCCTGGTGTTTGCTTGCGTGTCTTTCTAAACCAACTTGAAGGTATTTATTAACAAGGTTTATATACAGAGAAGAATAACTAAAATGATTTAATGTACAAGGAATCTCCCGTATGAAGGCTGACTTAGAGCCTTTAATCTCCACTCTCTGGAGAGACGTAGAATGAGGGGAGATATCATTGTAGTGTATAAGTGGGTGACGGGCATGAACAAAGGTGATAGTAATAAAGTACTGAGGGTGTCCAAGTAGGTATGAACCAGAAATAATTGATTTAAGTTGGATAAATTTGGATTTAAAAAGGACGTAGGTAAGTACTGGTTATCGAACAGAGTTTTGGATGGAAATAAATGGTATAAAATACCGACACCGGTATAGAATACCGAGTTGTTGAATTAGACACATGTGCAACTCTTGGGTATCTTTATTGAGGAAACGTTTCGCCACACAGTGGCTTCATCAGTCCATACAAAGGAGAAACTTTAAGAACAGGAGGAGAATGAGGTAATCAGTCCCTCAGCCTTGAGTCGATGTGGTCAGTCGATCAATCTTCAATAGAATACAGCATATGAGCGGAGAAGCAGCTTATAAACCGTAGACAGGTGAGGTGCAGCAGTCGTAGGTGGTGTCACATTTGTCCAATGTGGAAGTCGGTCGTGCCCAAGGGTTAGGCAAGTGAAGAATTCCCAAGTATTAAGATCCCAAGAAGATGCAGTGTCTGACAGGATTGTAGATGAATGGTTCAGAGAACCGACATGTTGTTAGGTAAGACACATATGCAACAGTTAGGTATCTTTATTTCAAAACGTTTCGCCTACACAGTAGGCTTCTTCAGTCGAGTACAGAAAAGTTGATAGAAGCAGAAGAGACTTGAAGACGATATAATCAGTCCATCACCCTTGAAGTTTTGAGGTGGTCAGTCCCTCAGTCTGGAGAAGAGCATTGTTCCATAGTCTGAAACAATATGGAGTTGAAGTGATAGGATGGAGCCTTATATAGCGCCAGAAGAAGCCTACTGTGTAGGCGAAACGTTTCGAAATAAAGATACCTAACTGTTGCATATGTGTCTTACCTAACAACCTGTCGGTATTTTATACCATTTTAATGTTCAATCTGTCGGACACTGCAACACAAGGGTATCTTGGTACAGACCTGAAATCAACTTCGACAACCTCTACTAGTGAGAACGGCTGGATTTGAGAGGGACCTGACCTCCCAACATCTACGTTCTTGCCTCTACTAGTGACCTACGTCTCACCTCCTGGCGCTATATAAGGCTCCATCCTATCACTTCAACTCCATATTGTTTCAGACTATGGAACAATGCTCTTCTCCAGACTGAGGGACTGACCACCTCAAAACTTCAAGGGTAATGGACTGATTACATCGTCTTCAAGTCTCTTCTGCTTCTATCAACTTTTCTGTACTCGACTGAAGAAGCCTACTTTGTAGGCGAAACGTTTCGAAATAAAGATACCTAACTGTTGCATATGTGTCTTACCTAACACCCTGTCGGTATTTTATACCATTTTAATGTTCAACCGACATGTTGTTGAATTAGACACATGTGCAACTCTTGGGTATCTTTATTGAGGAAACGTTTCGCCACACAATGGCTTCATCAGTCCATACAAAGGAGAAACTTGAAGAACAGGAGGAGAATGAGGTAATCAGTCCCTCAGCCTTGAGTCGATGTGGTCAGTCCATCAATCTTGAATAGAATACGGCATATGAGCGGAGAAGGAGCTTATAAACCGTAGACAGGTGAGGTGCAGCAGTCGTAGGTGGTGTCACATTTGTTCAATGTGGAAGTAGGTCGTGCCCAAGAATTAGGCAAGCGAAGAATTCCCAAGTATAAAGATCCCAAGAAGTTGCAGTGTCTGACAGGCTTGTAGATGAATGGTTCAGAGAACCGACATGTTGATAAATTAGACAATTGTGCAACTCTTGGGTATCTTTATGGAGGAAACGTTTCGCCACACAGTGGCTTCATCAGTCTATACAAAGGAGAATCTTGAAGAACAGGAGGAGAATGAGGTAATCAGTCCCTCAACCTTGAGTCGATGTGGTCAGTCCATCAATCTTGAATAGAATACGGCATATGTATGTATAATGTTCGCCAAGACCGTAGTCCTGGCACGGGTCTCAATCTTGTGATGACCCGTCTCTGGCTCCCGAGGGAGAAAGGTTTCTACAATGATGTGACATATGCTGCTCAGGCACTCTTCTGGTCAGTTCAACTGGTGCATCTCATAAGCGACAACACCGTATGTACTCCTAACTATGGACACTAGCGAGGAGGAGGATATGTCGTTATCACAGATAACAGCTTGTCTGGTTCGTTGACTCCATGGTGCACTAGTGTGGCCGCAGTCATCTCTGGGTCCTCTTGCGGAGTGTCTCAGTAACTTCGCACTCCAGAAGATAGTGTGTTAGGGGCCGCTGAACAACGTGCTGACAGTACTGGCGCATCTCCTCCTCAGCTTTGTCTACCATCATCTTGGCTGTGGGAAAGCGCAAACGAAGCCGATGGATAGTGGATAGTCTGTTGCTGCCTTGGCTGCATCATCTGCCGCCTCATTTCCCAGGATGCCAGCATGGCTGGGGATTCAGTTCAATGTCGATCTTGTTACCATAAACTTCTAAGGCTGTCATTATGCTCAGGATCGATGTGATGAGTTGAACATTGTCCTGTGGTTGAGGATGGGAGAGGGCATTGATTGCAGAGGTGAAATCAACATGTATGACAGGTGGGAGTCGATGTCGTAGGGCATGTGACAATGCCTGCTGAATCGCCACCAGCTCAGCTTGAAGGATCGTGCAGTGGTCAGGGAGTCGCCAGCCTTGTGTGTGACCAATGTGGTACAGTCCAGCTACTGCTCTCTTCCTGTCAGGGTCGACAGAACCATCTGTGAAATACACTGCACATGTGCCTCCCTCTGCCAGTGCCATGCTTGTCTCAGCATGATTGCTGAGGGTGTCTTGACTGCAGAGACGCTTAGAGATAGGTAGCTGCATGATGCAAACATCGGCTGGATCTGGGCGCCAGGGAGGTGGTGGATGGTACCCAGCAACAAGGAGTAGTTGCATAGGCAGCAGCTTCCGCCAAGCAGCACAAAACGAACGAATCCAGGAGTAGTCCGTGAAGAGTGTGGGATCTGGTGCCATGGTTGTCAATATCCGTCTCCTTAGTGAGGTACCTTGCTGCCGGTGCAGAATCGTGGCCACTTTGCAGGCGTTTATGTATCTTACTCTGTTAGCCAAGGAAGGAAGCCGGGCCTCAGATTTGAGACATACTGTGTTGGTCCAGATGGGGGCCCCAAGCATAGTTCTTATCGCCTGATTTTGTACGACCTCTACCCTTTGCCTGCTCTGCGGGAAGAGATGAGCTAACGCCGGTGCACCGTAGTCAATGAGCTAGCGTATAGCTTGTATATAGTACAAACGAAGTACATCTTTGCTTGACCCTGCACGGTGCCTCGTCATAACTCTCATGGCGTTGAGTCTGAGTAGAGCACATGACCTGACATACTCGGCCTGTTTCTGAAAGGTCAGCTTTTTATCAATGTAGATTCTCAAGAACAGGTAAGAGCCTGTCCACTCAAGTTCTATATCCTGAATACGTAATCTATTCACAGGATCTGGTCCCTTGAACATCATTGCAAGAGATTTCTCGGCCGAGATCTTGAAGCCTAGTTCCTTGCAAGACCGTAATTAGGTCCAAAGGTCTCTGAGCCTGTCGTTCTAAATTGCCTTTCCCATTCACTACGAGTGCAAGATCATCAGCATAGCAGAGGAGCTGTGTACCACTATGAAAGGGAAGGCTCACAAGTTCCTGCATAAGGATGTTAAACAGGGTAGGACTGAGCACACCTCCTTGTGGCGTACCGTTTTCCAGGGATTTAAAGGAAGAGTACTGTCCCTGAAAGCTGACACAGGCCTGCCTGCCCCTAAGGTAGGACTCTATCCAGGCCAGGAGGCGTCCTTTGATTCCCTTCCGAGCTAGTATTGCCAGAATTGCTGTTGGGCTGGCTAGCTCAAATGCCTTTTCAAGGTCGAGGTAGACGACGATACTAGGTTTTTTGTTACTATCAGCAATCTGGGTTAGTAGAGTGGTTATGCACTCTGCTGTACCCACTCCTTTGGTGAAGCCAAATATGTGATGATGAGAGGGTCCAAGTTTCCATAGGAGGCGGTTTAACACCATCCTCTCAGCAGTCTTGGCTAAGTAGCTGGTCAGCGATATGGGTCTCATACTGCCTGGGTCCTTGGGCTTTGGAATTGGTACGATGGTAGCTTTCTTCCAAGCTGCTGGGAGTGTCCTGGCCCTCCACGACTTGTTAATGACGTCTAGTATGGCCTCCCATCCACTCTGCCCAGCCCGTGCAATCATGGAGAATCTAACACCATCGATGCCGGGGCAGTGTCACCTGTGTTCTTAATGGCAAGTCGGAGTTCCAAGTCCGTGAGGTCTTCATCATTCACATCTTCCGACTCACATGCAGCTTGTATCGTTAGCTGGCGCTGTGGCAGAAGATCCGTAGTACCACGTTCTGGGGTACTATAGCATACCGTAGCACCACGTTCTGGGGTACTATAGCATACCGTAGTATCACATTCTGGGGTGCTATAGCATACCGTAGTATCACGTTCTGGGGTACTACAGCATACCGCAGTACCACGTTCTGGGGTACTACAGCATACCGTAGTACCACGTTCTGGGGTACTACAGCATACCGTAGTACCACGTTTTGAGGTACTACAGCGTACCGTAGTACCACGTTTTAGGGTACTACAGCATACCGTAGTCCCACGTTCTGGGGTACTACAGCATACCGTAGTACCAAGTTCTGGGGTACTACAGCATACCGTAGCACCACATTCTGGAGTTGTACAGCATACCGTAGTACCACGTTCTAGGGTACTACAGCATACCGTAGTACCACGTTCTGGGGTGCTACAGCATACCGTAGTACCACGTTCTGGGGTACTACAGCATACCGTAGTACCCGTTTTAGGGTACTACATCATACCGTTGTACAACGTTCTGAAGTAGTACAGCATACCTTAGTACCACATTCTTGGTTACTACAGCATACCGTAGTACCACGTTCTGGGGTACTACAGCATACCGTAGCACCACATTCTGGAGTAGTACAGCATACCGTAGAACCACGTTCTGGGGTACTACAGCATACCGTAGTACTACGTTCTGGGGTACTACAGCAGAGCGTAATACCACGTTCTGGGGTACTACAGCATACCGTAATACCACGTTTTGGGGTACTACAGCATACCGTAGTACCACGTTCTGGGGTACTACAGCATACCGCAATACCACGTTTTGAGGTACTACAGCATACCGTAGTACCACGTTTTAGGATAGTAAAGCATACCGTAGAACCACGTTTTAGGGTAGTATAGCATACCGTCGTACCACGTTCTGGGGTACTACAGCATACCGTAGTACCACGTTCAGGGGTACTACAGCATACCGTAGTACCACGTTCTTGGTTACTACAGCATACCGTAGTACCACGTTCTTGGTTACTATAGCATACCGTAGTACCTCGTTCTGGGATATAACAGCATACCGTAGTACCACGTTCTGGGGTACTACAGCATACCGTAGTACCACGTTCTGGGGTACTATTGCATACCGTAGTACCACGTTCTGGGGTACTATAGCATACCGTAGTATCACGTTCTGGGGTGCTATAGCATACCGTAGTACCACGTTCTGGGGTACTACAGCATACCGTAGTACCACGTTCTGGGGTACTACAGCATACCGTAGTTCCACGTTCTGGGGTACTAGAGCATACCGTAGAATCACGTTCTGGGGCACTACAGCATACCATAGTACCACGTTCTGGGGTACTACAGCATACCGTAGTACCACGTTCTGGGGTTCTACAGCATACTGTAGTACTACGTTCTGGGGTACTACAGCATACCTTGATACCACGTTCTGGGGTACTTCAGCATACCGTAGTACCTCGTTCTGGGTTACTTCAGCATACCCTAGTACCACGTTCTGTGATACTTTAGCATACTGTAGTACCACGTTCTGGGGTAGTACAGCATACCGTAGTACCACGTTCTGGGGTACTACAGCATACCGTAGTACCACGTTCTGGGGTACTACAGCATACCGTAGTACCACGTTTTGAGGTACTACAGCATACCGTAGTACCACGTTTTAGGGTACTACAGCATACCGTAGTCCCACGTTCTGGGGTACTACAGCATACCGTAGTACCAAGTTCTGGGGTACTACAGCGTACCGTAGCACCACATTCTGGAGTTGTACAGCATACCGTAGTATCACGTTCTAGGGTACTACAGCATACCGTAGTACCACGTTCTGGGGTGCTACAGCATACCGTAGTACCACGTTCTGGGGTACTACAGCATACCGTAGTACCCGTTTTAGGGTATTACATCATACCGTTGTACAGCGTTCTGAAGTAGTACAGCATACCTTAGTACCACATTCTTGGTTACTACAGCATACCGTAGTACCACGTTCTGGGGTGCTACAGCATACCGTAGCACCACATTCTGGAGTAGTACAGCATACCGTAGTACCACGTTCTTGGGTACTACAGCATACCGTAGTACTACGTTCAGGGGTACTACAGCAGAGCGTAATACCACGTTCTGGGGTACTACAGCATACCGTAATACCACGTTTTGGGGTACTACAGCATACCGTAGTACCACGTTCTGGGGTACTACAGCATACCGCAATACCACGTTTTGAGGTACTACAGCATACCGTAGTACCACGTTTTAGGATAGTAAAGCATACCGTAGAACCACGTTTTAGGGTAGTGTAGCATACCGTCGTACCACGTTCTGGGGTACTACAGCATACCGTAGTACCACGTTCAGGGGTACTACAGCATACCGTAGTACCACGTTCTTGGTTACTACAGCATACCGTAGTACCACGTTCTTGGTTACTATAGCATACCGTAGTACCTCGTTCTGGGATATAACAGCATACCGTAGTACCACGTTCTGGGGTACTACAGCATACCGTAGTACCACGTTCTGGGGTACTATTGCATACCGTAGTACCACGTTCTGGGGTACTATAGCATACCGTCGTATCACGTTCTGGGGTGCTATAGCATACCGTAGTACCACGTTTTGGGGTACTACAGCATACCGTAGTACCACGTTCTGGGGTACTACAGCATACCTAGTTCCACGTTCTGGGGTACTACAGCATACCGTAGAATCACGTTCTGGGGCACTACAGCATACCATAGTACCACGTTCTGGGGTACTACAGCATACCGTAGTACCACGTTCTGGGGTTCTACAGCATACCGTAGTGGGTTACTTCAACATACCGTAGAACCATGTTCTGGGGTACTACAGCATACCGTAGTAAGACGTTCTGGGTTACTTCAGCATACCGTAGTACCACGTTCTGCGGTAGTATAGCATACCGTAGTGCCACGTTCTGGGGTACTACAGCATACCATAGTACCACGTTCTGGGTTACTTCAACATACCGTAGAACCATGTTCTGGGGTACTACAGCATACCGTAGTAAGACGTTCTGGGTTACTTCAGCATACCGTAGTACCACGTTCCGGGGTACTACAGCATACCGTAGTACCACGTTTAGAGGTACTACAGCATACTGTAGTACCCCGTTTTAGGGTACTACAGCATACCGTAGTCCCACGTTCTGGGGTACTAGATTATACCGTAGTACCACGTTCTGAGGTACTGCAGCATACCGTAGTACCACGTTCTGGGGTACTACAGCATACCGTAGTACCACGTTCTGGGGTACTACAGCATACCGTAGTACCACGTTCTGGGGTACTACAGCATACCGTAGTACCACGTTCTGGGGCACTACAGCATGCCGTAGTACCACGTTCTGGGGTACTACAGCATACCGTAGTACCACGTTCTGGGGTACTACAGCATACCGTAGAACAACGTTCTGGGGTACTACAACATACTACGTTCTGGGGTACTACAGCATACCTTGATACCACGTTCTGGGGTACTACAGCATACCGTAGTACCACGTTCAGGGGTACTACAGCATACCGTAGTACCACGTTCTGTGGTACTTTAGCATACTGTAGTACCACGTTCTGGGGTAGTACAGCATACCGTAGTACCACGTTCGGGGGGTACTACAGCATACCGTAGTACCACGTTCTGGGGTACTTCAGCATACCGTAGTACCACGTTCTGGGGTACTACAGCATATCGTAGTACCACGCTCTGGGGTACTACAGCATACCGTAGCTCCACGTTGTGGGGTACTTCAGCATATCGTAGTACCACGTTTTGGGGTACTACGGCATACCGTAGTACTACATTCTGGGGTACTACAGCATACCGTTGTACCACGTTATGGGGTACTTCAGCGTACCGTAGTACCACGTTCTGGGGTACTTCCGCATACCGTAGTACCACGTTCTGGGGTACTTCAGCATACCGTAGTACCACGTTCTGCGGTAGTATAGCATACCGTAGTGCCACGTTCTGGGGTACTACAGCATACCATAATACCACGTTCTGTGTTACTTCAACATACCGTAGAACCATGTTCTGGGGTACTACAGCATACCGTAGTACTACGTTCTGGGGTACTTCAGCATACCGTAGTAAGACGTTCTGGGTTACTTCAGCATACCGTAGTACCACGTTCCGGGGTACTACAGCATACCGTAGTACCACGTTTAGAGGTACTACTGCACGTTCTGGGGCACTACAGCATACCGTAGTACCACGTTCTGGGGTACTACAGCATACCGTAGTACCACATTCTGGGGTACTACAGCATTCCGTAGTACCACGTTCTGGGGTACTACAGCATACCGTAGTACCACGTTCTGGGGTACTACAGCATACCGTAGTACCACGTTCTGGGGTACTACAGCATACCGTAGTACCACATTCTGGGGTACTACAGCATACCGTAGTACCACGTTCTGGGGTACTACAGCATACCGTAGTACCACGTTCTGGGGTACTACAGCATACCATAGTACCACGTTCTGGGGTACTTCAGCATACCGTAGTAAGACGTTCTGGGTTACTTCAACATACCGTAGAACCATGTTCTGGGGTACTACAGCATACCGTAGTAAGACGTTCTGGGTTACTTCAGCATACCGTAGTACCACGTTCCGGGGTACTACAGCATACCGTAGTACCACGTTTAGAGGTACTACAGCATACTGTAGTACCACGTTCTGGGGTACTTTTACCAGGGTACTACAGCATACCGTAGTCCCACGTTCTGGGGTACTAGATTATACCGTAGTACCACGTTCTGAGGTACTGCAGCATACCGTAGTACCACGTTCTGGGGTACTACAGCATACCGTAGTACCACGTTCTGGGGTACTACAGCATACCGTAGTACCACGTTCTGGGGTACTACAGCATACCGTAGTACCACGTTCTGGGGCACTACAGCATGCCGTAGTACCACGTTCTGGGGTACTACAGCATACCGTAGTACCACGTTCTGGGGTACTACAGCATACCGTAGTACCACGTTCTGGGGTACTACAACATACCGTAGTACCACGTTCTGGGGTACTACAGCATACCGTAGTACCACGTTCTGGGGTACTACAGCATACCGTAGTACCACATTCTGGGGTACTACAGCATACCGTAGTACCACGTTCTGGGGTACTACAGCATACCGTAGTACCACGTTCTGGGGTACTACAGCATACCGTAGTACCACATTCTGGGGTACTACAGCATACCGTAGTACCACGTTCTGGGGTACTACAACATACCGTAGTACCACGTTCTGGGGTACTACAGCATACCGTAGTACCACGTTCTGGGGTACTACAGCATACCGTAGTACCACATTCTGGGGTACTACAGCATTCCGTAGTACCACGTTCTGGGGTACTACAGCATACCGTAGTACCACGTTCTGGGGTACTACAGCATACCGTAGTACCACGTTCTGGGGTACTACAGCATACCGTAGTACCACATTCTGGGGTACTACAGCATACCGTAGTACCACGTTCTGGGGTACTACAGCATACCGTAGTACCACGTTCTGGGGTACTACAGCATACCGTAGTACCACGTTCTGGGGTACTACAGCATACCGTAGTACCACATTCTGGGGTACTACAGCATACCGTAGTACCACGTTCTGGGGTACTACAGCATACCGTAGTACCACGTTCTGGGGTACTACAGCATACCGTAGTACCACGTTCTGGGGTACTACAGCATACCGTAGTACCACGTTCTGGGGTACTACAGCATACCGTAGTACCAAATTCTGGGGTACTACACCACTGTGGAAATTACTATATTCATGTATTTTTACAATTAAAAAAAAATATTTGACATATGACGTCTATCAGCAAATGAGCAAAATTATTCACAAACATTTTGTTCAGGTGAAGGAAACTGGAAGGTTAACCCGGACTTCTCATACGAAGAGGAGCTTCTACACTTAATATTATTTATACTATAACAGATCCTACATAATTATGAGATAAACATATTTGTGGTAATCTGTTGTTGTTGAGGTCTATTATTCAGTGGAACATTGATAAATACAAAGTGGATTGTGTTACTGCATCACTGCTTGTTATGCTACACAGTTTACTTCCACTTGCTGGCTTTCTTTCACCTACACGTGTTAAACTTATTGAATGTGTTGAACTAAATCTCCTGGGCCTCTTGAGGGTGTTGATGTACTGCTGCTTTTCAAGACATATGCCCCGTTATGTACGTTTCCTTGTGAGTGAGCACTGGAGGCTGGAGGCTGGAGGCTGGAGGCTGGAGGCTGGAGGTTGGAGGCTGGAGGCTGGAGGCTGGAGGCTGGAGGCTGGAGGCTGGAGGCTGGAGGCTGGAGGTTGGAGGCTGGAGGCTGGAGGCTGGAGGCTGGAGGCTGGGTTATGGGACACGGGGGATAAATTCCCGAATCAAGTGGTGACAGAAATACAATATGAAAACGTACTTATGCACACGTGTTTATAGGAACATATATACATACGCACAATATACGATTATATTAATGCATAAGCGCATGTGTGCATACTCACACACTTGTACACACATACATAATTTTGAGGCAATCAGTGAAGAGGCGGGGCCAGGAGCTATGAATCGACCCCTGCAACCACAGATAGGCGAGTACAGATACACACAAGTGCGCGCGCGCGCGCCCGCAGATGATATGAAACTAATGAGGCGAAAACAAGTTGACGAGGATCAAGTGAGACAAAAAAGGGGATCCGGACAAGCTACAAACTACAAGCTACAAGCTACAAGCTACCAGCTACCAGTTACAAGCTACCAGCTACCAGCTACAAGCTACCAGCTACAAGCTACAAGTTACCAACTACCAGCTACAAGCTACAAGCTACAAGCTACCAGCTACCAGTTACAAGCTACCAGCTACCAGCTACAAGCTACCAGCTACCAGTTACAAGCTACCAGCTACCAGCTACAAGCTACCAGCTACCAGCTACAAGCTACAAGTTACCAGCTACCAGCTACAAGCTACAAGCTACAAGCTACCAGCTACCGGCTACAAGCTACCAGCTACCAGCTACAAGCTATAAGCTACCAGCTACCAGCTACAAGCTACAAGCTACCAGCTACCAGCTACCAGCTGGAGATTTTGTCCAGGTAGTCGGGAATTATACGCAGGAAGGAATACATATAAATGACCTCAAAGGGGACAGGAGCCATAGTAGGGAAACAAGTGTAGTCAAAGATAAGATAAAACCAATATTGCAAACTAGAAATACCGCAGGAAATAGCAAACAAGAGGACTCCAATAGCAATACTGAGGATAAATTACCAAAAACAACTGGTGGGAGCTCCATTGTTGGTGCTAGGGAGGATAGAAGTAAGACAGGGAAACATGCACCAACAGGGAATACAGTCACAGAAACCCAAGGCAAGCGGAAATTAAGCCTGTGCACATACTATGCACTTGGTATCTGCTGGCATGGGAAATCTGGAAAAACAGATGGGACATGCAACTATGACCACCCTAGAAAATGCCATGCCCATATGACAACAGGAAAATGCAAACTCCCTTCCTGTAAGCTTTTTCACCCTGAAATGTGTACCTCTTCAGTACAGGAAAGACTGTGCTATAACTTAAATTGCCAGGCATACCATCTAAAGGGGACAAAAAGATACAAAACATCCAGGCCATGGCAAAACCTGGGTAGCCACAGCCACTCAAGAGGGAGAGGTTTTTTAGTGCCAGGAAGGAAAAAAAACTGGCAGGAAATGGCAGAAATCGTACACCAAATCCAGTCATTCCTGGAGTGGAACCACAGTCGATGGCCTCCACTCCAAACCAACAGATACAGATACTAATGCCAGAAAAAAAATCCCCCCTCCAGTACCAACAATACCACCAGTCCGATAACATTCTTCTTTGCAAATATACAGGGTCTAAAGCCAGCAACAAACAACAAAATACCTTTCATCCGTGGACTGCTTGCAGAGGCAAAGGCAATGTTCGCGGCTTTCACTGAGACCCACATAAAGGATCACTTGGACAACGAAATATGGATCCCAGGTTACAACCTATACAAATGTGACAGAGTGAACAGGCAAAAGGGGGGGGGGGGTTGGCCTGTACATTGCAGAGTCACTTGTTTGCACAGAACTGCTTAATGCCTCAAATGATGTTGTGGAAGTTTTAGCAGTAAAGGTCGAGAACCAAAACCTAGTCATTGTGGTAGTCTACAAGCCTCCGGATGCAACATCCCAGCAATTCCAGGAACAGCTGTTAAAAATTGACCACTGTCTGGAAAATCTTCCAGCTCCTGCACCCAACATCTTGCTCCTGGGGGATTTCAACTTAAGGCACCTAAAATGGAGGAATATAGCAAATAATATTGTTGCAGTAATAACACCAGGAGGCAGCTCTGATGAAAACTCACACTCACACGAGCTTTTAAATCTCTGCACAAAATTCAATCTAAACCAGCAAATAATAGAGCCTACTAGACTGGAGAATACACTAGACCTCATCTTCACTAACAATGATGATCTGATAAGAAATGTCACCATATCAAAAACAATATACTCAGATCACAACATAATTGAGGTTCAGACATGTATGAGTGGAGCCAAAGACCGACAAAATGAGACTAGTCACGAGGAAGCATTCACCAAATTCAACTTCAATAACAAAAACATAAAGTGGGACCAAGTAAACCAAGTCCTAACCGATATAAGCTGGGAAGATACACTAAGCAACACAGACCCCAACTTATGCCTAGAACAGATTAACTCGGTGGCACTCGATGTATGCACAAGGCTTATTCCTCTAAGAAAAAGGAGGAGTAGATGTAAAATAGAAAGAGACAGGCGCTCCCTTTACAGGCGACGGAAAAGAATAACAGAGCGGCTAAAAGAGGTCAATATATCTGAAATGCGTAGGGAGACATTGGTCAGAGAAATAGCAAGCATCGAACTTAAGCTAAAAGAATCCTTTAGGAGTCAGGAATCGCGGGAAGAACTAAAAGCCATAAATGAAATCGAAAGAAACCCAAAGTATTTCTTCTCCTATGCCAAATCAAAATCGAGAACAACGTCCAGTATTGGGCCCCTACTTAAACAAGATGGGTCCTACACAGATGACAGCAAGGAAATGAGTGAGCTACTCAAGTCCCAATATGACTCAGTTTTTAGCAAGCCGCTAACCAGACTGAGAGTCGAAGATCAAAATGAATTTTTTATGAGAGAGCCACAGAATTTGATTAACACAAGCCTATCCGATGTTATCCTGACGCCAAATGACTTCGAACAGGCGATAAATGACATGCCCATGCACTCTGCCCCAGGGCCAGACTCATGGAACTCTGTGTTCATCAAGAACTGCAAGAAGCCCCTATCACGAGCCTTTTCCATCCTATGGAGAGGGAGCATGGACACAGGGGTCGTCCCTCAGTTACTAAAAACAACAGACATAGCCCCACTCCACAAAGGGGGCAGTAAAGCAACAGCAAAGAACTACAGACCAATAGCACTAACATCCCATATCATAAAAATCTTTGAAAGGGTCCTAAGAAGCAAGATCACCACCCATCTAGAAACCCATCAGTTACATAACCCAGGGCAACATGGGTTTAGAACAGGTCGCTCCTGTCTGTCTCAACTATTGGATCACTACGACAAGGTCCTAAATGCACTAGAAGACAAAAAGAATGCAGATGTAATATATACAGACTTTGCAAAAGCCTTCGACAAGTGTGACCATGGCGTAATAGCGCACAAAATGCGTGCTAAAGGAATAACAGGAAAAGTCGGTCGATGGATCTATAATTTCCTCACTAACAGAACACAGAGAGTAGTCGTCAACAGAGTAAAGTCCGAGGCAGCTACGGTGAAAAGCTCTGTTCCGCAAGGCACAGTACTAGCTCCCATCTTGTTCCTCATCCTCATATCCGACATAGACAAGGATGTCAGCCACAGCACCGTGTCTTCCTTTGCAGATGACACCCGAATCTGCATGACAGTGTCTTCCATTGCAGACACTGCAAGGCTCCAGGCGGACATCAACCAAATCTTTCAGTGGGCTGCGGAAAACAATATGAAGTTCAACGATGAGAAATTTCAATTACTCAGATATGGTAAACATGAGGAAATTAAATCTTCATCAGAGTACAAAACAAATTCTGGCCACAAAATAGAGCGAAACACCAACGTCAAAGACCTGGGAGTGATTATGTCGGAGGTACCAGCTACCAGCTACAAGCTACAAGCTTCCAGCTACAAGCTACAAGCTACAAGCTACAAGCTACCAGCTACCAGCTACCAGCTACAAGCTACCGGCTACCAGCTACAAGCTACCAGCTACAAGCTACCAGCTACCAGCTACCAGCTACAAGCTACCAGCTACAAGCTACCAGGTACCAGCTACCAGCTACAAGCTACAAGCTTCCAGCTACAAGCTACAAGCTACAAGCTACCAGCTACCAGCTACCAGCTACCAGCTACAAGCTACCGGCTACCAGCTACAAGCTACCAGCTACAAGCTACCAGCTACCAGCTACCAGCTACCAGCTACAAGCTACCAGCTACCAGCTACAAGCTACCAGCTACAAGCTACCAGCTACCAGCTACAAGCTACCAGCTACAAGCTACAAGCTACCAGCTACAAGCTACCAGCTACCAGCTACCAGCTACAAGCTACCAGCTACCAGCTACCAGCTACCAGCTACCAGCTACAAGCTACCAGCTACCAGCTACAAGCTACCAGCTACCAGCTACCAGCTACCAGCTACAAGCTACCAGCTACCAGCTACCAGCTACAAGCTACCAGCTACCAGCTACAAGCTACCAGCTACCAGCTACAAGCTACCAGCTACCAGCTACAAGCTACAAGCTACCAGCTACAAGCTACCAGCTACCAGCTACCAGCTACAAGCTACCAGCTACCAGCTACCAGCTACAAGCTATCAGCTACCAGCTACAAGCTACCAGCTACCAGCTACAAGCTACCAGCTACAAGCTACCAGCTACAAGCTACCAGCTATCAGCTACCAGCTACAAGCTACGAGCTACAAGCTACCAGCTACAAGCTACCAGCTACCGGCTACAAACTACCAGCTACCAGCTACAAGCTATCAGCTACAAGCTACAAGCTACCAGCTACCAGCTACCAGCTACAAGCTACCAGCTACAAGCTATCAGCTACCAGCTACCAGCTACAAGCTACAAGCTTCCAGCTACAAGCTACAAGCTACAAGCTACCAGCTACAAGCTACAGGCTACAAGCTACAAGCTACCAGCTACCAGCTACAAGCTACAAGCTACAAGCTACAAGCTACAAGCTACAAGCTACCAGCTACAAGCTACAAGCTGCCAGCTACAAGCTACAAGCTACCAGCTACAAGCTACAAGCTACAAGCTACCAGCTACAAGCTACAAGCTACCAGCTACAAGCTACAAACTACAAGCTACAAGCTACCAGCTACAAGCTACAAGCTACAAGCTACCAGCTACAAGCTACAAGCTAATAGCTACAAGCTATAAGCTACCAGCTACAAGCTACAAGCTACCAGCTACAAGCTACAAGCTACAAGCTACCAGCTACAAGCTACAAGCTAATAGCTACAAGCTATAAGCTACCAGCTACAAGCTACAAACTACAAGCTACAAGCTACCAGCTTCAAGCTACAAGCCTGCTCCGACAAATGCCTCCTGAAGTTTAGCCCCACCAAGTGCAAGGTCAAGAAGCTTGGGGAAGGGCTAAGAAGACCCCCGACGGAGTAGAGGCTACGAGGTCAAAGGCTGCAAATATCACTCAAGAAAAACGATCTTGGGGATAGCATCATATTGATCACATCTCCTGAGGCAAAAGACAATCAAATATCTGCTGCAGCATATGGGCGCCTGGTGAACCTAGGAATAGAGTTTTAGCATCTAAGTAAAGAGTCATTCACAGCACTGTACTCAGGCCTATATTGGAGTATAGGCCGGAGTACAGTGTGGAACTCGCACCTGGTCAAACACGTCAAGAAATTAGAAAAAGCGTAAAAGTTTGCAACACGGCTAGTCCCAGAGCTAAGGGGTATGTCCTACAAGGAGAGTTTAAGGGAACTCAACCTGAGAAAACTGGAGGACAGGAGGAACAGGGATGATATGTTAACAGCGCATAAAATACTGAGAGGAATTGACAAGGTGGACAAGGTCAGGATGTTTCAGAGACAAGACACAAGAAGAAGGGTACAAAACTACAAAGTTTTTACTCAGCCTTAGAGTTGTCAGGAAGTGCAACAATCTGGAGAGTGAAGTAGTAGAAGCAGGATCCATATATAGCTTTAATTATTAATAATTATATATGTTATTATCCCTTTGTCTCGCAGTGGCGAAAATTTTCGTGCTTAAACACGTGCACCTTTACGCATGTCATCTTACTTGCGCCACGCATCTGGATTCCCGTTCTTTAATTCTAACCAATCACAAGCCTTCCCTGAGTCGCTTCAGCTAAGTGGTGATGGCGTTTGCTAGTTTCCCATTAGTTGAGAGAACAAAATATAAACACATGTGGCTTGGCATCGCCCAGAGTGGGCTTTTTCCATCCAGTGTCACTAATATACTCTTGGATTTTACCCTCTACAATGTCGGTAAGCACTGATTGTTGTGTTTAGTGCTTACATGAATAGTTTAGGCATATTTTGATATATACATAAAGTCCGTGTGAAGCATAATGTGAGTGTAGCATGAAGCTGAAAAAAGTGCAACAAAGGAAGGGCAAAAATTTTCATCACTGCCCTTTTAGTGACATAGTACACTTTCAGTAAAATAAATATTTATAAAGAATTTCTGTTGCATATATGAATTCTGTAGTGGTCTGGATCTATATAGGAGATTTTTATTGTCCTTCCAGATCAACGAGAAATTGTTTTATGAGGAGCCCTCCAGCACCTGGTCAAAATATGTCTGCATTTTGGAAGACAGTGACTCAGAACCAGATGTAGATGACCCAGAATTGCTGGATAGTGGTGATGAATACTTGCAGAGGTGTGAAGTGATGATGAGGAGGAAGAAAGGCCAGCCAAAAAGCAGAAATTAGTGAAAAAAAAGAAATGTATTATGATCGAGGAGTATCCTGATGAGGAACATATTTATGATGATATTGCTCTTCAAGGCCAGTCTCAGTGGTCCCAGGTTGACCTCCAAAATGATCCTTTGATCAATTAGCAATATAGAATAATTGCTCTTCCTCATGAATCTCAGCAATATGGGACTTGAAAGTTTTATCAATTTGCAATGTGTCCATGTTGCTATTTGTTTCATTTTTATATTTTTCTAATACTTACAAAATGTTTTGATACAAGTACCATTTACGTTTTTGATATTGTTTGTTTGTATAATAAATTTTAAAAATAGTTATTGGGTGTTTTATTAACAATTGCAAGTTTGCAACATTCAGATTTTTACTCCCTATTTCGGGCAGGGGCGAAAATATTCGCCTTTCGGAGATTAGCAATTGCTCGAAAACTAACCATCAGAATTCCATTTACATGGCCTCATTCAACTTATATTGAGATACTCTATCCACTCTAGGGAGTTCTGCTTGAATTTCTTATGTATCATAAATTGCCCTCTGAAGGGTAATTATTAAGAAGAGATAAGTCTCTTGGAGCAGGGAGAGAGTGGACCTAGTAGCAACTACCTAAGAGGCAGGGCCTACAGCTGTGACTCAACCCCTGCAATCACACATAGGTGAGTAAATATAGGTTAGTACACAAACACACACACACACACACACACACACACACACACACACACACACACACACACACACACACACACACACACACACAGCAGCGAGTCATGGTACGTGGCGAGGTGTCAGAGTGGGCACCTGTGACCAGCGGGGTCCCACAGGGGTCAGTCCTAGGACCAGTGCTGTTTCTGGTATTTGTGAACGACATGACGGAAGGAATAGACTCTGAAGTGTCCCTGTTTGCAGATGACGTGAAGTTGATGAGAAGAATTCATTCGATCGAAGACCAGGAAGAACTACAAAGAGATCTGGACAGACTGCAGACCTGGTCCAGCAACTGGCTCCTGGAATTCAACCCTACCAAGTGCAAAGTCATGAAGATTGGGGAAGGGCAAAGAAGACTGCAGACGGAGTACAGTCTACTAGGCAAGAGGCTACAAACCTCACTCAAGGAAAAAGATCTTGAGGTGAGTATAACATCAGGCACATCTGAAGCGCACATCAACCAAATAACTGCTGCAGCATATGGGCGCCTAGCAAACCTCAGAACAGCATTCCGACATCTTAATAAGGAATCGTTCAGGACCCTGTACACCGTGTACGTTAGGCCCATATTGTGGAGGCAGGAACCATACATAGTTTTAAGACGAGGTACGATAAAGCTCTTGGAGCAGGGAGAGAGAGACCTAGAAGCAAGCAGTGAAGAGGCGGGGCCAGGAGCTATGACCCGACACCTGCAACCAGAGATAGGTGAGTACAAATAGGTGAGTACACACACACAAACTCACACACACACACACACACCACGTACAACACTAACACAAATACACGCACACATATACAACAGGCGTAGTGTCTAATCGACATGTGCCTAGGACAAAATAGTAACTAATACACACACACACACACACACACACACACACACACACACACACACACAATAATAAGAGGTGGTTAATACATTTCTCGGACTCGGTTTCTTTGAACAGAAAGTTCGTCGACAATGGGTGGTCTGATTCCCGAAAAAATTAAAGCGTTCTTCTTTGGTGTATCTTTACGTGCCCTGGTAAAGAAAGATGGAGGAATTAGACCAACTGCTGTGTACTCATTGTATGTGGTTGCAGGGCTGGGGACAAGTCACAGCTCCTGGACTCTTCTTTTCACTAGTCTCTACAATCTTCGGTGCTCCGTTGCTAAAGTTGCTGCAATAAGTACTCGCACAAAGACAGCTATGATGCTTTAACCGCACCAGCTTGGGTTTGGGTTCCTCTGGGCAGTAAAACCGAGGTTCATGCAGCAGGGGCGTATATTAATAACTTACCTGGAGACAATGTAGTATTAAAACTAGACTTTAATACGAGAAGAGGACGTGGGTGGACGTGAGAGGACGAAGATGTGCGTGTTATGACGTGGGAGGACTTGGGTAGACGTGGGAGGAACAAGCGTGGACACAGGTGTGGGGTCTTATAGCAGCAGCTTTCCTCAAACTGGTAAATATTTGGCTAACAGATATCCATCACTGGAGACGCGCTCGACCAGAATGAAGATGACAGCGGCTGCGTCTGCAGACAGATCCCAGGTGCCGTGAACATAGCCTGGTAGTCCAGTCATGGTACAGACGTCTTCATACTGCTCCCAGGTACAGTGAACCTGGCCTGGTAGTCCAGTCATGGTACAGACGTCTTCATACTGCTCCCAGGTACAGTGAACCTGACCTGGTAGTCCAGTCATGGTACAGACGTCTTCATACTGCTCCCAGGTACAGTGAACCTATCCTGGTAGTCTAGTCATGGTACAGACGTCATCAAACTGCTGCCAGGTACAGTGAACCTGGCCTGGTAGTCTAGTCATGGTACAAACGTCTTCATTCTGCTCCGAGCTACAGTGAACCTTTCCTGGTAGTGTAGTCAGGATACAAACGTCTTCATACTGCTCCCAGGTACAGTGAACCTGGCCTGGTAGTCTAGTCATGGTACAAACGTCTTCATTCTGCTCCGAGCTACAGTGAACCTATCATGGTAGTCTAGTCATGTACAGACGTCTTCATACTGCTCCCAGGTACAGTGAACCTGGGCTGGTAGTGTAGTCAGGGTACAAACGTCATCATACTGCTCCCAGGTACAGTGAACCTTGCCTTGTAGTCTAGTTATGTTACAAACGTCTTCATACTGCTCCCAGGTACAGTGAACCTGGCCTGGTAGTCTAGTCATGGTACAGACGTCATCATACTGCTCCCAGGTACAGTGAACCTGGCCTGGTAGTCTAGTCATGGTACAAACGTCTTCATACTGCTCCCAGGTACAGTGAACCTGGCCTGGTAGTCTAGTCATGGTACAGACGTCATCATACTGCTCCCAGGTACAGTGAACCTTTCCTGGTAGTGTAGTCAGGGTACAAACGTCTTCATACTGCTCCCAGGTACAGTGAACCTTTCCTGGTAGTCTAGTCATGATACAAACGTCTTCATACTGCTCCCAGGTACAGTGAACCTGGCCTGGTTAGTCTCGTCATAGTACAGAAGAATTCACAAAAAATATATATCTATTTTCACCATGATTTTCCAGTGTTCGTCTCACAACACGTGACTAACATCAGGAATCGAACCCAGGGGCTTCCGGTTACGAGCAGAATGTTGCACCGCTGAACCACACGCATCTAACCTGTCATGAATACACTGGTATCTTGACAGCGAATACACTGGTATCTTGACAGCGAATACACTGGTATCTTGACTATGTTGCTGGTTTGCAATGGTATAGTTATGTGTCCATTATTGACCTTGAATGTTCCGTCACTGAGACTCATTGTTGTCAGTAGTTGGAATATTATTTTTTAGTTGATCAAATTCTGAAGAAAATTCTGAGAAACTTTTGCTTCTTTTATTATTTTTAAGATGACAGACAATATTTGATTTTTCCATATACAAGTAGTTATATGACTGACTTGATATGAGTTTGTTTTCTACACAAGCATGTCTGTTCCTTGATGATCATGTCTTATTTTTATTATTGATATTATTATTTTTATTATTGATATTATTATTATTATTATTATTATTATTATTATTATTATTATTATTATTATTATTATTATTATTATTATTATTCAGAGGAGTTAATCCCACAGAAGACTTAGAGCGCCTCTGAAGATGTCGTGGATAAAATTCTTTAGTCGAAGCTTTTTCATAATCATGGGGTGAATATTAGTTATGATCCACTTTATGAAAGGCTCCGTGTTATGGCAAGATGTACGTTATGACATTACTCATGTTACGTGTTATTACATGATCCGTGCTATGGGAGAATCCGTGTTAATGCAGGACCCGTGTTAACTATATCAATGTCACAACGTATTCCTTGTTTAGACATTATCCGTTTTAAGACAAAATCCGTGTTACGACACGGTCTTTGTGTTGTGATTCATGTTACGGCAGATCCAATGTGCTGACATGATTCATGGTATCACAGATTTGTTTTAGTCAGAGTTCTTGTTACTGCAGGATTCGTGTTATGACATGATCTGTGTTTTGAAAAAAATCATGTTATTACAGGATTATTGTGATGACATGATCCGTATTATGAAATGAAAGGGTCATAAGATCTTTGTTATGACAAGATCCTTGTTATGACATGACCCGTGTTATGACAAGATCCTTGTTATGACATGACCCGTGTTATGACAAGATCCTTGTTATGACATGACCCGTGTTATGACAAGATCTATGTTATGATATGACCTGTGTTATGACGTAATACACGTTTTGAAATGGCTTATGTAATGACTTGAAATATGGTATGAAAAGATTCCTGATATGACAAGATGAGTGTTATGACATGATCCTTGTTACAACAATTTCTGTGTTATTACAGGATATGTGTTGTAACATGATCCGCGTTATGACATGATCCTCGCTAAAACAGAATTCACGTCATGGCATGATCTGTATTACGAGATGATTCGTATTTTGACATAATTTACTTTTATTCATGACCCGTGTTAGTGCAGCATACGTGTTAGTGCAGCATACGTGTTAGTGCAGCATACGTGTTAGTGCAGCATACGTGTTAGTGCAGCATACGTGTTAGTGCAGCATACGTGTTAGTGCAGCATACGTGTTAGTGCAGCATACGTGTTAGTGCAGCATACGTGTTAGTGCAGCATACGTGTTAGTGCAGCA
>NC_091316.1:27679733-27714733 GCF_038502225.1 Cherax quadricarinatus
AGTCCACTAACATCCAGGATGCGACCCACACCAGTCCACTAACACCCAGGATGCGACCCACACCAGTCCACTAACACCCAGGATGCGACCCACACCAGTCCACTAACACCCAGGTGCCCAAGTTACTGATGGGGAACATAGACAACCAGAGTAAAGAAACACGCCCAATGTTTCTACCCTTGCCGGAAATCGAACCCGGACCCTCACAGTGTGAAGCGGGAGCTTTAGCCACCAGGCCACTGGGCTAAAGTCGTAGTAGTAATAACAGTAGTAGTCGTAGTAGTAGTAATACTAGAAGTAATATAGTAGCAGTAGTAATAATTATAGTAGTAGTAGTAGTAATAGTAGTAGCTGTAGTGAAGTAGTAACAGAAGTAATAATAACTGTAGTGATAATAGTAACTGTATGAGTTGTTAGTTTTTCTTGTAGTAGTAATAATGGCAGTAGTAGTAATAGTAGTAGTAATAATAGCAGTAGTAGTCATAGTAGTAGTAGTAGTATTGGTAAAAGTAGCAATAATAATAGTAGTAGTAATAATAATAGTAGTAATAGTAATAATAATAATAGTAGTAGTAATAGTAGTAGTAATTATAGTAATAAAGCCAGTAATAGTAATAATAATAGTAGTAGTGGTAATAGTAGTAGTAATTATAGTAGTAAAGCCAGTAATAGTAATAATAATAGTTATATTAGTTATAACAGTAGTAGTGGTAACAGTAAAAGATGATAATCTGGGATTATTTACCCAGAATTATTGTTATTACAGAACAACTCAGCAAAAATCAGTAGCAAGACATGTGTTCATTAAGATCCTCACTAGTGATGTGATTATATACTTGATGGTTATAATCATAACTATAATTTTTAAAGGGGTGGACTGGTAAGCCAGCGGAAGGCCTCGGTCAGATGACCAAAATCTCAAGCAGCGGGTCATCATATGACTAAGACCCACGTCAGGAAACATTTGTCCTGTTTCCTGACAAACTTAACCTACCCTTCAGGCATGTAAACTACAACAGCCGAATAGCAACCAGGTTCCTATTTATTGCTAGGTAACAAAGCTCAGCAAGTGTAATTAGAACAGCCTTACTCAGGAATCGAGCATGGATCTCTTCTGGTGTGAGATGAACGCTCTACCATTGAGCTACAAGTCCCTTAGGAGCAACAACGTAGTTCACACCTGCTGCACTGCTCAGCTGTTATGAGATTAGTATAGATGCAACAGTGCTTTCAACAGTATCATACGTCATGCAGGGGAAGCTGTCATGTGTAATCCATCAGGTGTCACGAGTAAGAAGCTTCACTGTTCTCTGAGACGCCTCGTCCACCTCATCCCTGCTGGCTACACATACATGGCAACGTCGTAAGTCTCTTGGTAACTCTCGCCCGTAATCATCCTTTATTATTGATAAATAAGTGGCTGCATTTTGTGTTTTATCACTAGTGCGAGGCAAGTTGGTACATAAACTCTGAGTTGAGTGCTGGTTTACGATGTACCAAAACACTAGGCAAACCTAGCTATCTCCTAGTCATCACCTAATCATCACTTAGTCACCATCTAATCATCAGGTTTCAGAGAGACTATGAACCCACATAAGTGAAGCTTAGTAAGGATGATGGTGAAAGGACCGAATTAAGGAATGTGTGGGTATGGCGGGTAGCACAATGAACGAGCGTAAGGAAATTTTTCAAATATCTAGAGAAGCCTTCGCCCATGTCACCTTCTGGGTAGTTGGTTGTGGTTTACTAGATTCAGAAATACACATAAATACACTTGACTCATGTTGAGGTTAAAATATCTTGCTATCTTCTTTCGTGATTTCAATATTTCGACGTTCCAAACTATCATTTTGAATTTTGATGAGCTATAAGAGAAAGTGTGTAATGGTAAGGAATCTAAACGAATGATACGAGGCAGTTCAGTGTACATGTCTGGGATGTTTCTTGTGTCTAAGGCTGCCAGAGCAACCGTCACTGTGTTTACAAAAGCAACCCCTCACTTCACACGCAATTTGCATTCATCAGACAATGACCAGATAAAGTAGCCTTCAGCAAACATGTGGGACAATTACCACCTTGAACTAAGTACCTGTTGGCTAGTATGATATATGAGGAGCAGGTGAGACAGCAGTTTCTAACGCCTCTGACCCTATGCTTCTCTTGCATAAAAAAACACTAATTATAATTGCTGCCTCATAAAAGCACTTTCTAAATTTGTTTTTCTATGAAGGCTGTCTAGAATCTCAGAAGTTTTCATCATATCTGAAGGAAAACTTTGATAATGCAGAAGCTTATTGCAAATATATTTCATAAAATGAATATGCGGTTTAAACACTGGTTTTGGCTTTGATTAACTGTGTCAGCGGGAGACTGAGGTTATGCCCGGGTAGCAATCTAAACAGTCTTATGCTACTGGGACCAGTTTATGGTCTGTGTGGCAACATTGTTTGTATAGTAGCTGTTACCAAGCCGCTTGTCTCAACTAATCACTTTAAGAATGTGAGCCTGAAGGAACATGGGGCAAGTAGGGACGAATGATGCCATAATATTTATCAAGTACTAAGAGAGAGAAGGAAGGATTAGATAGAAGAGGATTAACAAGGTAAAGAACTGAATAAATTGAGATTTAATATGATGTCAAAAGTATGGATTGCCACTAACACCAAACAATTTCTTCCGTATCTGCTTTCCTCTTTACTGATAACTTTTGTATTGTCCTGTGCCACGACATCGGTGTCTTTGTCACTGAAAAAAGTCATTGTTAGCGTTATGTGTGCATCCAACATATCTCCTTTCCATCCCTTAATATTAATGCCTTGTGGCAGTTTACCTACATATAGTGTTTACCACCTCCACCAGGGAATGATTAACACGGTCACACAGGTATAAATATCGTCGTGAGTGGTTTTCCTAATAATGTCGACAATAGTTTTTGTTGTGTGGTAAGTGACCCTATTTCTGAGTGACAAGGAAAATGATGGAATAAGTTAATGGTCTGAAGAATTATCCATTTATTAAGTTTAATATAAGTTAATGGTCTGAAGAATTATCCATTAATCATGTTTAATAAACACGAATTTTATAATATACTTGAAGGCTTGATACTTGGTAATATATTACGTTAAAAATATTTCATTTAAAAGTTTCGAGAAAGAGGGAAGGTTGCCCTTCACGGGGTAAACTTGTTATTTGAGGGAATTCATCACTGGATTTCACTGTTTATCGTCAAATTACTCATTCGGTCAACTATCTAAACTTACAGCTACTGGTCTGACTAAATTTAGAGAAGTGAAGTCTAGAGATTGTTTTTCCGTTCTCCCAAACTGTGCAGTTCACAATTTAAAAAATCACCAATACTGTGCTAATCGAAAGACAGTTTGTGTAAAGAGAAAATCGAGTTTAACTTCCACATACCTGGAGGTCACTGGAAATCATATGCTAAAAATAATCTTGCCTTTAAGGCACTATTACATACACTTGAATACATGCTGTATATATGTTGTTTCTCTCTCAAACATTTCCCAGACCAAAGGGATATTAACAGCATCTCCGTTTTTAAATAATTTTCACTCCTTTACGGAGCAACGGCAGCAGATGTTGTGGGACTACTCATTACCTTCCATACTGACTAATACTTATCTATCTACAATACACATGGGAGGAAAGAGCGGCAGCTGCCGGCTTCAGGGAGTTCCAGAAGTCTAGAAAATATGAACTTCGTCATTACGATGTTTGTTCCCATAGGATCAGAGACCCTTGGTCTCTGAGCCTAGTAAGTAGGGCTTAGTAAGTAGGGTTCTCAGGGCAGTTAGATTTCTGTCCCAGCGACTCAGTACAGCAGTGCAGAGGGGTAACGCTGCATACTGGGTACCTGCAGTGCAGAGGGGTAACGCTGCATACTGGGTACCTGCAGTGCAGAGGGGTAACGCTGCATACTGGGTACCTGCAGTGCAGAGGGGTAACGCTGCATACTGGGTACCTGCAGTGCAGAGGGGTAACGCTGCATACTGGGTACCTGTCCCACTGATGATGAGTTGCAGGAGATTTTTGTAATGTAATTTTTGAAAAACTCAGAGCAACATGTGCTTTTACGTATCCCTCAAACCTCACATATTGAATATACTATCTACATACCGTCTGTATATTACACACAGACACAGACACACACACACACACACACACACACACACACACACACACACACACACACACACACACACACACACACACACACACACACACACACACACACACACACACACACACACACACACACACACACACACACACACACAGACGCAGTTTTCCCACCGGAATATCAGATCCTGAGGAAAGATACAAGGAGCAGAGGGGAAGGAGGGGTTACACTGCTCGTAAAAAACCGATGGAGTTTTGAGGAAATGGAAGGCATGGACGAAATTGGAGAAAGGGACTATATAATAGGTACAATTCAATCTGGGGAACATAAGGTAGTCATTGCAATGATGTATAACCCACCACAGAACTGCAGGAGGCCAAGAGAGAGATATGAGAACAACAGAGCGATGGTGGACTCACTGGCTCAGGTGGCACAAAGAGCTCAATCCTGCAGAGCAAAGTTACTGGTTATGGGTGATTTCAACCACAGGGATATCGATTGGAAAAACCTGTAGCCTCATGGGGGCCCCAATACATGGAGAGCCAAGATGATGGATGTGGTACTGGAAACCTCATGCATCAACACATCAGGGATACTACCAGAGAGAGAGGGGAGGATGTATCAGCAAGACTGGACCTTGTGTTCACCCTGAGTAGCTCAGACATTGATGACATCACATATGAGAGGCCCCTCGGAGCTAGTGACCACGTAGTCCTGAGTTTTGATTACACAGTAGAGTTACAAGTGGAGAGGGTAACAGGAGTTGAAAGGGAAAAGCCAAACTATAAAAGGAGGGACTACGCAGGTATGAGGAACTTACTGCGGGAGGTTCAGTGGGACAGAGAAATGGTAGGAAAGTCAGTAAATGAAATGATGTAATATGTAACAACAAAATGCAAGGAGGCAGAGGAAAGGTTTGCTCCCAAGGGCAACAGAAACAATGGGAAAACCAAAGCGAGTCCTTGGTTTACCCGAATGTGCAGGGAGGCAAAAACTAAGTGCATTAGAGAATGGAAGAGATATAGAAGGCAAAGGACCCAGGAAAACACGGAGATCAGTCGAAGAGCCAGAAACGAATATGCACAGATAAGAAGGGAGGCCCAGCGACAATACGAAAATGACATAGCATCGAAAGTCAAGTCGGACCGGAAACTGCTGTTCAGCCACATTAGGAGAAAGACAGCAAAGACCAGGTGATCAGGCTGAGGAAAGAAGGTGGGGAACTCGCAAGAAACGATCAAGAGGTATGCGAGGAGCTCAACACGAGATTTAAGGAAGCATTTACAGTGGAGACAGGAAGAACTCTGGGAAGACAGGACAGAGGGGGACACCAACAGGGAATAGACCAACAAGTGCTAGATGATATGCACACAACTGAGGAGGAGGTGAAGAAGCTGCTAAATGACCTTGATACCTCAAAGACCGGACAACATCTCCCAGTGGGTCCTCAGGGAGGGAGCACATATACTGTGTGTGCCATTAACCACAATCTTCAACACATCCCTCGAAGCTGGGCAACTACCTGAGGTATGGAAGACCGCAAATATAGTTCTCATTTTTAAAAAAGAGAGACAGAAAAGAAGCACTAAATTACAGACCGGTGTCACTGACGTGTATAGTATGCAAAGTCAAGGAGATGATTATCAGGAGGAGAGTGGTGGAGCACCTGGAATGGAACAAGATTATAAACGACAACCAGCACGGTTTCGTGGAAGGCAAATCCTGTGCCACAAACCTTCTCGAGTTTTATGACAAAGTTACAGAAGTAAGACACGAGAGAGAGGGGTGGGTTGATTGCATTTTCTTGGACTGCAAGAATGCCTTCGACACAGTTCCTCGCAAGAGATTAGTGCAGAAACTAGAGGATCAGGCATGTATAACAGGAAGGGCACTGCAATGGATCAGAGAATACCTGACAGGGAGGCAACAACGAGTCATAGTACGGGATGAGGTATCACAATGGGCATCTTTGACGAGCGGGGTCCCACAGGGGTCGGTCCTAGGACCATTGCTATTTTTAGTATATGTGAATGACATGATGGAAGGGATAGATTCAGAGGTGTCCCTGTTCGCAGATGATGTGAAGTTAATGAGGATAATTAAATCAGATGAGGATCAGGCAAGACTTCAAAGAGACCTGGACAGGCTGGACACGTGGTCCAGCAACTGGCTTCTTGAATTCAACCCTGCCAAATGCAAAACCATGAAGATCGGAGAAGGGCAAAGAAGACCGCAGACAGAGTATAGGCTAGGTGGCCAAAGACTGCAAACCTCGCTCAAGGAGAAATATCTTGGGGTGACCATAACACCGAGCATGTCTCCGGAGGAACACATCAACCAGATAACTGCCGCAGCATATGGGCACCTGGTAAACCTGAGAATAGCGTTCCGATACCTTAGTAAGGAATCGTTCAAGACACTGTACACTGTGTACATCAGGCCCACACTGGAGTATGCAGCAGCAGTTTGGAACCCACACCTGGTCAAGCACGTCAAGAAACTAGAGAAAGTGCAAAGGTTTGCAACAAGGTTAGTTCCAGAGCTCAGGGGTATGTCCTACGAAGAAAGATTGAGCGAAACCGGACTGACGACATTGGAGGACAGGAGAGTCAGGGAAGACATGACAACGACATACAAAATACTGCGTGGAACAGATAAGGTGGACAGAGACAGGTTGTTCCAGAGAGGGGACACAGAAACAAGGGTTCACAATTGGAAACTGAAAACTCAGACGAGTCATAGGGATGTTAGGAAGCATTTCTTCAGTCATATAGTCGTCAGGAAGTAGAATAGCCTGGCAAGTGATGTAGTTTAGGCAAGAACCATACATAACTTCAAGACGAGGTATGACAAAGCTCTGTGTGTGTGTGTGTGTGTGTGTGTGTGTGTATGTGTACTCACCTAGTTGTACTCCCCTAGTTGAGGTTGTAGGGGTCGAGTCCAAGCTCCTGGCCCCGCCTCTTCACTGGTCGCTACTAGGTCACTGTCCCTGAACCGTACCTTTATCATACCTCTGCTTAAAGCTATGTAGGGATCCTGCCTCCACTGCATCGCTTCTCAAACTATTCCACTTCCTGTGGCTGAAGAAATACTTCCTAACATCCCTGTGATTCATCTGTGTGTGTGTGTGTGTGTGTGTGTGTGTACTCACCTATTTGTACTCACCTATTTGTGGTTGCAGTTGTCGATTCACAGCTCCTGGCCCCGCCTCTTCGCTGATTGCTACTAGGTCCTCTCTCTCCCTGCCCCATGAGCTCTATCATACCTCGCCTTAAAACTATGTATGGTTCCTGCCTCCACCACATCAATTTCTAGGCTATTCCATGGCCTGACTACTCTATGACTGAAGAAATACTTCCTAACATCCCTTTGATTCATCTGAGTCTTCAACTTCCAATTGTGACCTCTTGTGTCTGTGTCCCATCTCTGGAACATCCCGTCTTTGTCCACCTCGTCTATTCCGCGCAGTATTTTATATGTCGTTATCATGTCTCCCCTGACCCTCCTGGCCTCCAGTGTCGTCAGGCCGATTTCCCTCAACCTTTCTTCATAGGACAATCCCCGTAGCTCTGGGACTAGTCTTGTTGCAAACCTTTGCACTTTCTCTAATTTCTTGACGTGCTTGACTAGGTGTGGATTCCAAACTGGTGCTGCATACTCCAGTATGGCCCTGACGTAGATGGTGTACATAGTCTTAAACGAATCCTTACTGAGGTATCGGAACGCTATCCGTAGGTTTGCCAGGCGCCCATATGCTGCAGCAGTTATCTGATTGATATGCGCCTCAGGAGATATGCTCGGTGTTATACTCACCCCCAGATCTTTTTCCTTGAGTGAGGTTTGCAATCTTTGGCCTTCTAAACTATATTGTGTCTGCGGTCTTCTTTGCCCTTCCCCAATCTTCATGACTTTGCATTTGGCAGGGTTAAATTCAAGGAGCCAGTTGCTGGACCAGGCTTGTAACCTGTCCAGATCTCTTTGTAGTCCTGCCTGATCCTCGTCCGATTCGATTCTTCTCATTAACTTCACATCGTCTGCAAACAAGGACACTTCTGAGTCTATCCCTTCCGTTATGTCGTTCACGTATACCAAGAACAGCACAGGTCCTAGGACTGACCCCTGTGGAACCCCGCTTGTCACAGGCGCCCACTCTGACACCTCGTCGCGTACCATGACTCGTTGTTGCCTCCCTGTCAGATATTCTCTGATCCATTGCAGTGCCTTTCCTGTTATGTGTGCCTGGTCCTCTAGCTTTTGCAGTAACCTCTTGTGAGGAACTGTGTCGAAAGCCTTCTTGCAGTCCAAAAATACGCAGTCGATCCACCCCTCTCTCTCTTGTCTTACTTCTGTCACCTTGTCATAAAACTCTAGTAGGTTTGTGACACAGGATTTTCCTTCCCTGAAACCGTGCTGGTTGCCAATTATACACTTGTTTCTTTCCAGGTGCCCCACCACTCTCCTCCTGATGATCTTCTCCATGACCTTGCATACTATACACGTTAGTGATACAGGTCTGTAGTTTAGTGCCTCATGTCTGTCTCCCTTTTTAAAAATTGGGACTACATTTGCCATTTTCCATACCTCAGGGAGTTGCCCAGTTTCAAATGATGTGTTGAAGATCTTTGTTAATGGCTCACACAATATCTCTGCTCCCTCTTTAAGGACCCATGGAGAGATGTTGTCTGGTCCCACCGCCTTTGAGGTGTCAAGTTCGCATAGCAGCTTCTTCACCTCCTCCTTGGTTATATGTACCTCATCCAGCACTTGCTGGTGTGCCCCCCTGTTCTGATTTCTTGGAGTCCTACTGGTTTCCACTGTAAATACCTCTTTAAATCTTGTGTTGAGCTCCTGACATACCTCTCGGTCGTTTCTTGTGAATTCCCCATCACCCTTCCTCAGTCTGATTACCTGGTCCTTGACTGTTGTTTTATTCCTGATGTGGCTGTACAACAGCTTCGGGTCAGTCTTTACTTTTGATGCTATGTCATTTTCATATTGTCTCTGAGCCTCCCTTCTTATCTGTGCATATTCGTTTCTGGCTCTTCGGCTGATTTCTTTATTTTCCTGAGTTCTCTGTCTTCTGTACCTTTTCCATTCTCTAGTACACCTAGTTTTTGCCTCCCTACACCTTTGGGTGAACCAAGGACTCGTTCTGTTCTTCCCATTATTTCTGTTTCCCTTGGGAACAAACCTCTCCTCTGCCTCCTTGCATTTTGTTGCTACATAGTCCATCATTTCTTGTACTGGTTTTCCTGTCAGTTCCCTCTCCCACTGAATGTCTTGAAGGAAGTTCCTCATGCCTGAGTAGTTCCCCCTTTTGTAGTTTGGTTTTTCCCAGCCTATTCTTGCTACTCTCTCCACTTGGAGCTCAACTATGTAGTCGAAGCACAGAACCACATGATCACTAGCTCCCAGGGGCCTTTCATACATGATACCCTCGATGTCCGAACTACTCATGGTGAATACAAGGTCCAACCTTGCTGGTTCATCCTCTCCTCTCTCTCTGGTAGTGTCTCTAACATGTTGATGCATGAGGTTCTCCAGTACCACATCCATCATCTTGGCTCTCCATGTTTCGGGACCCCCATGGGGCTCCAGGTTTTCCCAGTCAATCTCCTTGTGATTGAAATCACCCATAACTAGTAACTTTGCTCCCCCCATGTGTGCTCTCCTGGCCACCTCGGCTAGTGTGTTGATCATTGCTCTGTTGCTCTCATCGTATTCTTCTCTTGGCCTCCTGCAGTTCTGTGGTGGGTTGTACATTACTGCAATTATCACCTTATGTCCCTCAGACTGGATTGTTCCTACTAAGTAGTCCCTTTCGCCCATGCCATCCATTCCTTCCATTTTCTCAAAACCCCACTGGTTTTTAATGAGCAGTGCAACTCCTCCTCCCCCTCTCCTCCCTCTGTCTTTCCTGAAGATTTGATATCCGGATGGAAAGATTGAATCTGTTATTATTCTGGTGAGTTTTGTTTCTGTGAGTGCTATTATGTCTGGGGATGTCTCTTTGATTCTTTCGTGCCACTCCTCATACTTGTTTGTTATTCCATCTGCATTTGTATACCACACCTTCAACTTCTTTTCTAAGACTGTGGTCTGGGAAGTATATTGGGGTTGGGGAAGTGGGAGACCTGGTAAGGAACTATGGGTTGTTGCTGTGGGGGTGAAGTTTGTAATGTAGTGGGTGGGGGCATTGGATGTGGCATGGGTGTTTTGATTTAGAGTGTTTGGTTGCACTGGGGTTGACCTGGTTGGGAGGCTTCTATAGAAAGTTGTGAGGGAGGCTGTATTAGGTCTTCTTCCTGGGTCTGGGATCTCCTGTCTGTCTTCTCCATCCCCTCTCTTTCCTCCTTTCGCCTTTGTACCATCTCTCTCAGTTTCTTCCTTTCTTCTTGTGTTCTGTCGCGGTCGAGATACACCCTCCTGTATGCCGTCATGTCCCTTAATCGTGCTTTCTCCTGCAGTATCCTGGTCCGAGTCGCTTCTGCCTTGAAGGTCACTCTCACTGGTCGGGTTCTTTTTTTTACAAACCCCCCTATTCTCCGAAAATTTTCCAGCTGGGTCATATCGTCTTCTCCTATTGCTTTCATGATGCTTTCAATTGCTTTTTTTTCCCCTTGTTTTCTTGCTTCATATGTTTCCCCTTCGACTTCCTGGAGCCCATACACAAAGACTGACCTCACCCTTTCATTCTCCCACTGCATATCCCTGTGTATCCCCTCATTTAATTTGGTTTCCTCCATTGCAGCTTTCCTTTCATCAGTTTCACTGGCTAATGTACTTGGGCTCAGTGGCCTGTCATTTTCCCTTCTCGGCTTTCCTTGGGCTCTGTTGTTGTCTGTTAGGGCCTCCACATAAAGCTTAGCTCTTTCATTTGCTACAGTCTCCTCTGATAGAGCATCTCCATGCAGTTGTGCCCCTTCTTTCCCTACAGTCCCCTTATTTGTGGCTGAGGTAGCAGTCTCTGTTGTCAATCCCAAAATGTTCTTTAGTTCTTTAGGCTGTTTCAGATTTTTCAGTTCCTCTTCTAAACTCTGTATCCTAGCTTCTGCTGCTTTGACATGCACCTCCCACTTCCTGCTTTCCATATCTGTCCTCTCTTCCATTCTCATGCTAAGTTCTTCTAGTTTCTTTTCCCATTCATGATCCCTTTTTATGAGCTCTGCTGCCCAATCTTCCTTTGCATTTTCCTCCTCCTGTCCCTTGGTTTTTCTTGTTGCTCTCTGGCAACCCATTTTTGTTTTATCCTGATTGCCTCAGAGTGGGAAACCTACGTAGTTCTGTATGTTAGGTTAGTAGTGTGTGTGTCAGAGTGTGGGGGGGGGGAAGTAGTGGAGGAACTGTGGTTATTTGGGAGCTGAGTGGGGAGGGGAGGGGAGGGTTTGGGGTGAACGGGGGAGGGGAGGGTGATCGAGGGAGGGGATGGATCAGGGGAAGTAGTGAGATGTCGATGGTGAGGGGGGAGTGTGTGTGTGTCTGGATATGTGTGTGTGTGTGTGTGTGTGTGTGTGTGTGTGTGTGTGTGTGTGTGTGTGTGTGTGTGTGTGTGTGTGTGTGTGTGTGTGTGAGTGTGTAATTTTGTGTGTAATTGTGTGTGGAATTATGTGTGGGTTTATTATGTACTGAAAGGTAGGTGGCTTGTGCGTTTAAGGTAAGTCTCAGTGGTCCTTGGCTGCCCACACCTTCTTGTGACCTGACCAACCTCCTGGGATTTACCGCACTTAGTGTGTGTGTGTGTGTGTGTGTGTGTGTGTGTGTGTGTATATGTGGGTGTGTGTATGTGTGTGTGTGTGTGTGTGTGTGTGTGTGTGTGTGTGTGTGTGTGTGTGTGTGTGTGTGTGTGTGTGTGTGTGGGTGTGTGTGTGTGGGTGTGTGTGTGTGTATGTGGGTGTGTGTGTGTGTATGTGTGTGTGTGTGTGTGTGTGTGTGTGTGTGTGTGTGTGTGTGTGTGTGTGTAATTATGTGTCGAATTATGTGTGGGTTTATTATGTGTCTGAAAAGTAGGTGGCTTGTGCTTGGAGTGTAATGTAGATTCTCAGTTGTCCTTGTGTCCACAACCTATGTGACCTGACTCCCTTGCAGTGTTGCCTGTATCACCTGCTTATAGTGAGTTAATCGCCTTGTTCAATGGATTACCATTTGCTAAACCTTATTGAATACTTGAGTGCCTATTCTTTATCGTGCTATGAGAGTTAGACCATTCACATTCAGCTTGGCGGTTAAATTGGAACCTGGACCCCACACCCAAACAACCACTCATAGGTGATACAGTACTTGTAGTGCAGCTGTAGCAGTGTAGATTGACCAGGTCGATGTGACGTCCTGGAGTAGATCTAGCTCGATGTACGTCCTGGCTAGATCCACCTCAATTTCTTCTCGTTAATAATGTACCCTATTCACTGTATTTCTTTCACTGGTCACACTATTGTTTCACTTTATTAAAATCTTGGGTGACACTTGGCAACGCCGCCTTCACACTAGCCTGCACCACAACGCTTTTATTTTCCAGATCACTTTCAAAATTGTGGCTCTCCCCACACTTGTGTGGCTCAGGCAATTAAAAAAAAACACTTCTAGGATTGTTGACTACCCTGACACACTTAGCAACCCTTGCAGAACACTTGTAGCCCTCAAAAACACTTAAATCCCCGGAGCACCGACGGCGTGACTAGCCCGTGTGTGTGTGTGTGTGTGTGTGTGTGTGTGTGTGTGTGTGTGTGTGTGTGTGTGTGTGTGTGTGTCTGTGTGTGTGTGTGTGTGTGTGTGTGTGTGTGTGTGTGTGTGTGTGTGTGTACTCACCTAGTTGTACTCACCTAGTTAAGGTTGCAGGGGTCGAGTCCAAGCTCCTGGCCCCGCCTCTTCACTGGTCGCTACTAGGTCACTCTCCCTGAACCATGAGCTTTATCGTACCTCTGCTTAAAGCTATGTATGGATCCTGCCTCCACTACATCGCTTCCCAAACTATTCCACTTCCTGACTACTCTGTGGCTGAAGAAATACTTCCTAACATCCCTTTGATTCATCTGTGTCTTCAGCTTCCAACTGTGTCCCCGTGTTGCTGTGTCCAGTCTCTGGAACATCCTGTCTTTGTCCACCTTGTCAATTCCTCTCAGTATTTTGTAAGTCGTTATCATGTCCCCCCTATCTCTCCTGTCCTCCAGTGTCGTCAGGTTGATTTCCCTTAACCTCTCCTCATAGGACATACCTCTTAACTCTGGGACCAGTCTTGTTGCAAACCTTTGCACTTTCTCTAGTTTCTTTACATGCTTGGCTAGGTGTGGGTTCCAAACTGGTGCCGCATACTCCAATATGGGCCTAACGTACACGGTGTACAGGGTCCTGAACGATTCCTTATTAAGATGTCGGAATGCTGTTCTGAGGTTTGCCAGGCGCCCATATGCTGCAGCAGTTATTTGGTTGATGTGCACTTCAGGAGATGTGCCTGGTGTTATACTCACCCCAAGATCTTTTTCCTTGAGTGATGTTTGTAGTCTCTGGCCCCCTAGACTGTACTCCGTCTGCGGTCTTCTTTGCCCTTCTCCAATCCTCATGACTTTGCACTTGGTGGGATTGAACTCCAGGAGCCAGTTGCTGGACCAGGTCTGCAGCCTATCCAGATCCCTTTGTAGTTCTGCCTGGTCTTCGATCGACTGAACTCTTCTCATCAACTTCACGTCATCTGCAAACAGTGACACCTCGGAGTTTATTCCTTCCGTCATGTCGTTCACAAATACCAGAAACAGCACTGGTCCTAGGACTGACCCCTGTGGGACCCCGCTGGTCACAGGTGCCCATTCTGACACCTCGCCACGTACCATTACTAGCTGCTGTCTTCCTGACAAGTATTCCCTGATCCATTGCAGTGCCTTCCCTGTTATCCCTGCTTGGTATTCCAGTTTTTGCACTAATCTCTTGTGTGGTACTGTGTCAAATGTTACACATTATTTAACGGTTATCTCACTCCCATCGGCATGCTCTCTCGACCAGCAAACTGGCTATTCAGAGTACAGCAGTTCTGGGGCCCTACTGCTGAATTAATTGCCCATTTCAACCCACCAATCAGGTGAAAGCCGGCTCCACCAGTCAAGGTGATGCCACACCTGCCTGTGAGACAGACTTTCACCTATTCTGGTCGAAACTACTTGCGGCTTTGAGTGGTTCTTGGTTGTTTCGTCATGATACTGTTAACGTAATATTTTACCATTTTAGGTATTGTAAATAAGTGGTGAAGGAATACATGGTAAAGAAACCTACCCCTGTTGTGTTTGTCTTTCTTTATATTACTGACTTTGTTCACAGCCAGTGGCTACAGGCCTAGACTTGTTACTTGTGTTCGTAATATGGGCCCCCAACGATATTGAAAAAAAAATTTCGAACCACACAACTGTCTGCAAATATATTAGGTCAGTATATGTTTACAGGCTCAGCCGATGATCTAGAGTGTTAGTAGAGATGGAACATTAACATTCACTCTCCGGTTAGTTCTCATGAACGACCGTCGCCAGGCGGAATGTCCCCTACATTTACCCTCAAACTGCAGCACGGTAAAGGCAGTATACATTTGTATAAGAGCAGGTCCTAATCGGCCACCACCCACCAGTATAGACACACTGAAATCCTTTGAAACGCGCTAACCTCGGCGATTTTTTTCATAATAATAATAATAATAATAATAATAATAATAATAATAATAATAATAATAATAATAATAATAATAGTATTATTATTAATAATAATAATAATAATAATAATAATAATAATAATATCTTTATTTACTACAAGTACATGTACAAGGTATACAGGCCGAGCTGACATCAGTGACATACTTAATAGAAAGTCGTTTGTTATGCAGAGCATTTTGGGCAAATTAGGTCAGTTATGCCCCAGGATGCGACCCTCACCAGTCGACTAACTCCCAGGTACCCATTTCACTAATGGATGAACATAGACAACCGGTGTTAGGAAACACGACCAGTGTTTCCATCAACTATGCGATTTAAAAATAAAATGTCTAGAAGACTAAACTACGTTTCAGTCTGTCCTTGAGCATTATCAAGTTGTAGATAAATGGTTCAAAAATCCGACAAGATGATAAATTAGAGACATGTGCAACACTTGGGTATCTTTATTGAGGAAACGTTTCGCCACACAGTGGCTTCATCAGTCCTATGCAAAGAAAAATGGTAAAGATCAGCTGGAGTTTGTGGTAATCAGTCCCTCAGCCTGGAGTCGATGTATTCAGTTTTCTGAACCATTTGTCTACATTCCTGTCAGACACCGCGACATCTTGGGATGTTGCAATAGAGAATTCTTCACTTCCACATGTGGATTTGTCCACTGTGATATCCCGTATGACTGCCTCATCTCATCTGTCAACACTATATAAGCAGCTTCCTCGCACATATGTTGTATTCTTTTCAAGACTGATGGACCGATCACATCGACTCAAGGCTGAGGGACTGATAACCTCAAACTCCTTCTGATCTTCATCATTCTTCTTTGTATAGGACCTTTGTATAGGACTGATGAAGCCACTGTGTGGCGAAACGTTTCCTCAATAAAGACACACATGTGTTGCACATGTGTCTAATTTATCATCTTCAAGTTGGACGGAATACAACGTCGTCCAGTTTTCACCTGCCGCTCCTACATCACTCCTGAATTGTTCTTGCTACTGTAGTACGACTTTTCTTATTTTATCTGATTACACAGCTTTTATTATTTTGCATTCTTCCTGTTTAGAAAACATTTTTCGAAAGAGATAAAAGATTGACGACATATTTCGAATTCTAAAATTGGTCTGATCCCGTATCCACGAGGCTTGTGGTGCCAGGAGTTGTATCCACGAGGCTTGTGGTGCCAGGAGTTGTATCCACTAGGCTTGTGGTGCCAGGAGTTGTATCCACTAGGCTTGTGGTGCCAGGAGTTGTATCCACTAGGCTTGTGGTGCCAGGAGTTGTATCCACGAGGCTTGTGGTGCCAGGAGTTGTATCCACTAGGCTTGTGGTGCCAGGAGTTGTATCCACTAGGCTTGTGGTGCCAGGAGTTGTATCCACTAGGCTTGTGGTGCCAGGAGTTGTATCCACTAGGCTTGTGGTGCCAGGAGGTGTATCCACGAGGCTTGTGGTGCCAGGAGTTGTATCCACTAGGCTTGTGGTGCCAGGAGTTGTATCCACGAGGCTTGTGGTGCCAGGAGTTGTATCCACTAGGCTTGTGGTGCCAGGAGGTGTATCCACTAGGCTTGTGGTGCCAGGAGTTGTATCCACTAGGCTTGTGGTGCCAGGAGTTGTATCCACGAAGTTGGTGCCAGGAGTTGTATCCACTAGGCTTGTGGTGCCAGGAGGTGTATTCACTAGGCTTGTGGTGCCAGGAGGTGTATCCACTAGGCTTGTGGTGCCAGGAGTTGTATCCACTAGGCTTGTGGTGCCAGGAGTTGTATCCACTAGGCTTGTGGTGCCAGGAGTTGTATCCACGAGGCTTGTGGTGCCAGGAGTTGTATCCACTAGGCTTGTGGTGCCAGGAGTTGTATCCACGAAGCTTGTGGTGCCAGGAGTTGTATCCACGAGGCTTGTGGTGCCAGGAGTTGTATCCACTAGGCTTGTGGTGCCAGGAGTTGTATCCACTAGGCTTCTGGTGCAGGGAGTTGTATCCACTAGGCTTGTGGTGCTAGGAGTTGTATCCACTAGGCTTGTGGTGCCGGGAGTTGTATCCACTAGGCTTGTGGTGCCAGGAGTTGTATCCACTAGGCTTGTGGTGCCAGGAGGTGTATCCACTAGGCTTGTGGTGCCAGGAGTTGTATCCACGAGGCTTGTGGTGCCGGGAGTTGTATCCACTAGGCTTGTGGTGCCAGGAGTTGTATCCACTAGGCTTGTGGTGCCAGGAGGTGTATCCACTAGGCTTGTGGTGCCGGGAGTTGTATCCACTAGGCTTGTGGTGCCAGGAGTTGTATCCACTAGGCTTGTGGTGCCGGGAGGTGTATCCACTAGGCTCGTGGTGCCGGGAGGTGTATCCACGAGGTTTGTGGTGCCAGGAGGTGTATCCACTAGGCTTGTGGTGCCGGGAGGTGTATCCACGAGGCTTGTGGTGCCCGGAGGTGTATCCACTAGGCTTGTGGTGCCAGGAGTTGTATCCACTAGGCTTGTGGTGCCGGGAGGTGTATCCACTAGGCTTTTGGTGCCGGGAGGTGTATCCACGAGGTTTGTGGTGCCAGGAGGTGTATCCACTAGGCTTGTGGTGCCGGGAGGTGTATCCACTAGGCTTGTGGTGCCGGGAGGTGTATCCTCGAGGTTTGTGGTGCCGGGAGTTGTATCCACGAGGTTTGTGGTGCCGGGAGGTGTATCCACGAGACTTGTGATGCCAGGAGTTGTATCCACGAGACTTGTGGTGCCGGGAGTTGTATCCACGAGGTTTGTGGTGCCGGGAGGTGTATCCACGAGGTTTGTGGTGCCGGGAGTTGTATCCACGAGGTTTGTGGTGCCGGGAGTTGTATCCACGAGGTTTGTGGTGCCGGGAGTTGTATCCACGAGGTTTGTGGTGCCGGGAGGTGTATCCACGAGGTTTGTGGTGCCGGGAGGTGTATCCACGAGTCTTGTGGTGCCGGGAGGTGTATCCACGAGACTTGTGGTGCTGGGAGGTGTATCCACGAGATTTGTGGTGCCGGGAGGTGTATCCACGAGGTTTGTGGTGCCAGGAGTTGTATCCACGAGACTTGTGGTGCCGGGAGTTGTATCCACGAGGTTTGTGGTGCCGGGAGATGTATCCACGAGTCTTGTGGTGCCGGGAGTTGTATCCACGAGGTTTGTGGTGCCGGGAGGTGTATCCACGAGGTTTGTGGTGCCGGGAGTTGTATCCACGAGGCTTGTGGTGCCGGGAGGTGTATCCACGAGGCTTGTGGTGCCGGGAGTTGTATCAACGAGGTTTGTGGTGCCGGGAGGTGTATCCACGAGACTTGTGGTGCCAGGAGTTGTATCCACGAGACTTGTGGTGCCGGGAGGTGTATCCAAGAGGCTTGTGGTGCCGGGAGTTGTATCAACGAGGTTTGTGGTGCCGGGAGGTGTATCCAAGAGGCTTGTGGTGCCTGGAGGTGTATCCACGAGGCTTGTGGTGCCGGGAGTTGTATAAACGAGGTTTGTGGTGCCGGGAGGTGTATCCACGAGACTTGTGGTGCCGGGAGGTGTATCCACGAGACTTGTGGTGCCGGGAGTTGTATCCAAGAGGTTTGTGGTGCCAGGTGTATCCACGAGGTTTGTAGTGCCGATAGTTGTACCCAAGAGGTTTGTGGTGCAGGGAGGTGTATCCACGAGGTTTGTGGTGCCGGGAGTTGTATCCACGAGGTTTGTGGTGCCGGGAGTTGTATCCACGAGGTTTGTGGTGCCAGGAGTTGTATCCATGAGACTTGTGGTGCCAGGAGGTGTATCCACGAGGCTTGTGGTGCCGAGAGTTGTATCCAAGAGGTTTGTGGTGCCGGGAGTTGTATCCACGAGGTTTGTAGTGCCGGGAGTTGTATCCACGAGGTTTGTGGTGCCGGGAATTGTATCCACGAGGTTTGTGGTGCCAGGAGTTGTATCCACGAGACTTGTGGTGCCAGGAGTTGTATCCACGAGACTTGTTGTGCCAGGAGTTGTATCCACGAGGTTTGTGGTGCCGGGAGTTGTATCCACGAGGTTTGTGGTGCCAGGAGTTGTATCCACGAGACTTGTGGTGCCAGGAGTTGTATCCACGAGGTTTGTGGTGCCGGGAGTTATAAATGTATATGGAAAAGGGGCTACTCACATTATTCTTTTATTGTACTCTCAGACTGAATCGATAAAGTTATGGACGTCAGTTCGGTCTCCATTACTTCTTACATAGTTTGTTTCTTCACCATAAAGAGATTCCCATTTTAGATTTATAGATTAAGCAAACAGCCTAATCTCTTCCTCTCTTGTTAACAAATTCAGAGAATACGTAAAGATACTTGTTATCACAGAACTGTTTAAAAGATTTAAGCAGAGATATAAGAAGCAATGAGAGACTACATGCAGTATGTACACAGATCAGTGAAAGAATTTAAACGGGATAAAAACTTAGTTGAAGGCAAATAGCCTGCTTGTAGGGTAAATTTCCAATTGAGACAAATATGAGAGAGTGAATATGGAAGGTGAGGAAGACGAGTAGGCAGTCAGTCACAGCCAGGGTAGCTAGTTAGAGATGTAGCTTCAGATATTAAATGGAAAAAATACATATGGAAATAGAACTAGCTCTGATTTGTTACAAAGTCGTCGACAGGAAACCCACCCAGAAGAGTAAGTTGCTCCCAGATGTTATATATTCACAACAAATTTCATGCGGCAGTAATCTCTAGCTCACACCCCCCCCCCCTCCCCCTCCCCCTCCCCCTCCCCCTACCCCCTCCTCCTCCCGCTCCCCCCTCCCCCTCCCCCTCCCCCTCCCCCTCCCCCTCCCCCCTCCCCCTCCCCCCTCCCCCCGGAAAAAAGAGGAAATATTCTAATTAATGTAAGTTGAAATTCGCTATATCGAGAAATATAAAATTATGCCGAAGCTAATATACAGTACTCATAATCAGAGGAAGGAAAATAGAAACCTCTTTTTTATTTGATAAAATCAAACAGGCGCTACCAGACTGACAGTGTGCGCCTAGCTGGCTGTGTCTCTAAGGGAATTAGGCCTCACTTTTCGGTGTACCAACCTGTGCCTAAAGGAAAAAAAAAATGGGGAGTAATAGCAGCTTCCTCTGCCGTCTTGTTTCTGGGCTGCAGTAAAACTCTTACGTCACAATTCAGCCCAAAATCCTGAAACCAGTTCAACTTTGGTGTTAGATTCAACATGACTGATGCAGCAGCCCATGCAGATTGATTATACATTCCTAACTGATCATAAAACCATGATTCAATAGGATTTTTAAAATAGAAGGGAGCCTGTAGAGCCACCAGTTCATCAATATTTCCCCCACCTCTATTTTTTCATTCCGTATTCTAAAAGTATATATATATATGTCGTGCCGAATACGTAAAACTGGTCAATTAGCAAGTCCTTTCTAAAGTTTTCTCTTATACATTTAAAGATTTATTTTTTCATTTATGTTAATATAAAAATTAGTGATTATAGGTCACACTACACGGGCACGCACATGCATATATAAACATACATCTAGGCTTTTCTTCTTTTTTCTAAATAGCTCTTGTTCTTCTTTATTTCCTCTATTGTCCATGAGGAAGTGGAAAAGAATCTTTCCTCCGTAAGCCATGTGTGCCTTATGAGGCGACTAAAATGCCGGGAGCAATGGGCTAGTAACCCCTTCTCCTGTAAACATTTACTAAAAAAAGAGAAAAACTTTATAAAACTGGGATGTTTGAATGGGTGTGGATGTAGTGCGGATGACAAGAAAGAGATGATTCCTGATGTTATGAATAAGAAGAAGTTGGATGTCCTGGCCCTAAGTGAAAAAAAGCTGAAGGGGGTAGGGGAGTTTCGGTGGGGAGAAATAAATGGGATTAAGTCAGGAGTATCTGAGAGAGTTAGAGCTATGGAAGGGATAACAATAATGTTGAAGGATCAGTTACGGAAGAAGAAGAGGGAATATAAATGTGTAAATTCAAGAATTATGTGGATTTAAATAAGGATTGGATGCGAAAAGTGGGTCATAATAAGCGTGTATGCACCTGGAGAAGAGAGGAGTGCAGAGGAGACAGAGAGATTTTGGGAGATGTTAAATGAATGTATACGAACCTTAAACCAAGCGAGATAGTAATTGTGATAGGGGACCTAAATGCTAAAGTAGGAGAAACATTTAGAGAGAGTGTGGTAGGTAAGTTTGGGGTACCAGGTGTAAATGATAATGGGAGCCCTTTGATTGAACTTTGAATAGAAAGGGGTTTAGTTATAGGTAATACATATTTTAAGAAAAAGAGGATAAATAAGTATAGAAGATATGATGTGGGGCGTCAGTAGTTTGTTGGACTATGTAGTGGTTGATAAAAGACTGTTTAGTAGACTTCAGGATGTACATGTTTATAGAAGGGCCACAGATATATCAAATCACTTTTTAATTGTGGCTAAAGTGAGAGCAAAAGGTAGATGGGGTACAAGGAAAATAGAAGCATCAAGTAAGAGAGAGGTGAAGGTTTATAAACTAAAAGAGGAAGAAGTTAGGATAAGATATAAGCAACTATTGGAGGATAGATGGGCTAGTTAGAGTACAGGCAATGGGGTCGAAGAGGTATGGGATGGGTTTAAAAATGTAGTGTTAGAGTGTTCAGCAGAAGTTTGTGGTTACAGGAAAGTGGGTGTGAGAGGGAAGAGGAGGAATTGGCGGAATGATGATGTAAAGGGAAGGAAAGGGAGGGAAAGTTAGCATATGAGAGGTTTTTACAAAGTAGCAGTGATGCAAGGAGGGAAGAGTATATGGAGGAAAAAAGTGGTGAAGCAATGTAAAAAGAGAGCAACAGGGACTAGAATGAAATTAGCCTAGAGTCATCCACACCATCGTATGTCCTTGGGTAGCGAGTACAACATCCAGTTCCGCTGGATGCGCTACTTTTAAGGACTGTATGGTCCAGTGGATTAAGGCGTCATGAGTTTCCGCCCACCATGAGACAGGCCAAAGCAGCATGGGTTCGAGTCCTTGGCTAGTCGCAGTGTTGTTACTGATCAATACCACTCGTTCGTGGGCACAATAATATATGAGATTTAACAGTAGATCTACTGTTAAAGCTCCTGGTCCGTTTGGGTTTATATTAATTATGTTATATTACAATTCAACTATTTTACATATAATTAATTTTATGAGAATTAGCAGCAGGGGATTGATGAGGCCTGACATATAAACATGTACTAATTACAAGTAATTAATGAGAGGAAGCCCGCTGGACCGGAGCTCCTGCAGTGCTGATGACAAACTGTCTTGATGCAGTGTCTACTAAATCATCCATGTCGACACTAACGCAGACGCACACGCAGACAGTAAGACAAACTCATGCAAACACTAAAATAAACACACTTATAAACACCTAGGCAGACACTTGCTCAGAGACGCTCAGGCGGACACTCACGTAAACGGTAATAAAGACACACCAACAGACACCAATACAGACACACACAGACTTAGAGACAGACACACACAGACTTAGAGACAGACACACACACGAAAAAAAGTTTACTTCAAATAAGAATTTACGTCGAAATAAAAAAGAATGATTTAATGGAAGATGTTGTAGAGCTATGAAGAAAAAGAGTTTGGAATCAGTATATACACTGAACCAATCAAGAAACTTAGCATAGATTCATGGAGATCAGAAATGAATATACAAATGTAAGGAGAGAGAGAGAGAGAGAGAGAGAGAGAGAGAGAGAGAGAGAGAGAGAGAGAGAGAGAGAGAGAAAGAAAGAAATTTTGAAAACAAGAAGTATTAGACAAGAGCAAAGTATAAACAAACCTTTCATTTAAGCATATAAAGAGCACACTTAATGTTAAACACAACATACAAAGTAAAAAATAATTAACGACGTTATAATGAGTGAGGTCGAGGAACAAACTTGTGAGGTATTATAGAGAAAGTTAGAGAGTGTGTTCACAAAAGAAGGTATTTTTCATGTAGGAGATTTCGATCACAGATAAACAACTGAATTAGCGGATATTGAAATAACTAAAGAGGAAGTAAAGAAACTGTTACATGATAACGATAATAAACAACTACTGGACAGACAGGACAGCACTTTGGTTCTTAAAATAAAGTACGGATGAGTTGTTATCCACTGGAAGAATATTGTATTTCACTACAGAAAAGTAAATTATTAAAAACATGGATGATGTAAAACGTCATCAGAGTAAAATACTTTGATCACCATAGAATAATAACTCACTAAATGGAAAGTAATTTGGCTTTCGGTCTGCACATTCATGTACATCAGATTTGTTAAGGTTTTGAGCCAGAGTTATGAAAATTGTTCAAGAAATAAATGGATGGGCAGATTGCATTAACCTGGATTTAAGAAAGCATTTGATAAAGTTTCCCGTGAAAGGTTAATTTGGAAACTGCAAAATGCAAAAGGAATTAAAAGTAAATTATTGTTTAAAAGAAAGACGTGAAGAGTTGTACGAGGAACATTGTAATGGAAGATGGCACAGGTGGGGTGCTACATGGTTCTGTACTTACCCCAAGAATGTTTCTAATTTATATAAATGATTTACCAGAAAGAATATAAATATATATGACTGTGTTTATAGATAACACATAAAATCTTTATTTTAATTAAAAATGAAAATGACTGTAAATCTTTACCAAATGATCTGGATATATTAAGAACATTTCTCACATTTCTATGTAATGGAAATGGGAGAAAGTTAAATCAGACAGAGAAAGTGATCTATAAGCTATTAAAAAAATTATCACTTGATGATCATATAAAAGAAATTGTGAGAAAATCATATGTTACACTGGCAAATGTAAAATAAATTTCAAATTTTCGGATAGTGAAATAATAAGAAGATTGTTTATAACTTATGCAGTGGAACCTCAAATTTTGAACGTATCACTTTTCGAACATTTCAAAAAACTCTTTTTTCGAACCAATTTTGTCCCTATTATCGATCGCGCCCCTATTTTCGGACTGCCGGGTACTGGATCCATCCGCCAGCCCGCTCTGTCCGCGTCCCCGCACAGGCACCATGAGCCAGTCTGACTTTGTTGATACTTGAGTGAACACTAACCTGCGCTCTTATTCAAACATTTTACGATTATTTAATTGTGTTTAGTGCTTGTGGAACTGTGAAATAAGCTACCATGAGCCCAAAGGAACTTGTGGTAAAGAAAGTGAGAAACACCATAAATGTGAAGAAGGAAATACAGAAGTATGAGAGTGGTGTGAGACTTGCTGAGCTTGCCAGGATGTATGGGAAAAGCAAGTCGACCATCGGTTCTATCCTGGCAAAGAATGAAATCAAGGAAGCTGATGTTGCGAAAGGTGTTAATATGCTAATCAAAAAAAGACCACAAATAGTAGAAGAGGTTCAGAAGTTGTTGCTGGTGTGGATCAAGGATAAAGAGATGGCAGGTGATAGTGTTTCAGAGACGATTATTTGCAAAAAGGCAAGGAAGTTGCATGCCGATCTGGTACAGAAAACTCCTAGAACCAGTGCTGATAGTGAATTTAAGGCCAGCAGAGGCTGGTTTGACAGATTTAAGAAGCGTAGTGGCATACACAATGTTGTAAGACATGGTGAGGCAGCCAGTTCACACAAACAGGCGACTGAGAAGTTTGTTCAGGAGTTTAAGGGGTACATAGACACTGAAAAATTCAAACCCCAACAAGTGTTCAATTGTGACGAAACAGGCCTGTTTTGGAAGAAAATGCCAAAGGGGACCTACATCACACAGGAGGAAAATGCACTGCTAGGACACAAGCCTATGAAAGACAGGCTTACTCTTTTGTTCTGTGCTAACGCTAGAGGTGATTTTAAAGTGAAGCCTTTACTTGTGTATCATTCAGAAAATCCCAGAGTGTTTAAGAAAAACAATGTCTTTAAGAACAAGTTATGTGTCTTGTGGAAAGCTAATCATAAGGCACGGGTCACAAGACAAATTTTCAAAGAGTGGGTCCATGAAGTGTTTGGCCCCTGTGTGAAAAAATACCTCCTGGAAAAGAAATTGCAACTCAAGTGCCTCCTGTTAATGGACAATGCTCCTGCTCATCCTCCAAACTTATTAGACCTCTTGTCTAGGAACTTCAGTTTTATAAAAGTGAAGTTCTTGTCTCCTAACACCACTCCTCTCCTCCAGCCCATGGACCAGCAGGTCATTTCTAACTTCAAAAAACTCTACACAAAAGCAGTGTTTGAAAAGTCCTTTGAAGTGACCACAGACACTAAGTTGACCCTAAGAGAGTTCTGGAGGAATCACTTCAACATCTACAGCTCCATAAGCCTTATAGGTAAGGCTTGGGAGGAAGTGACTTCCAGGACTTTGAACTCTGCTTGGAGACAATTGTGGCCAGATTGTGTCCAAAAGAGGGATTTTGAATGGTTTGAGGCTGACCCTGACCCTGTCCCTGACCCAGCTGACCCTCTGCCTGTTGTGGATTTTATTGTGGCATTGGGGAACACCCTGGGGTTGAAGGTGAGTGGTGAGGATGTGGAAGAGTTGGTGGAGGATCACAGGAAAGAGCTAACCACTGAAGAGCTGCAAGAGCTTCATCTGGAGCAGTATCAGACCACAGCTCAGGAACTTGCTTCAGAGGAGGAGGAAGAGGGAGTGGATGAGGTGCCTTCTTCAAAGATTAAGGAGATTTGTGCAAAGTGGAATGATGTCCAAATGTTTGTGGAGAAGTACCACCCTGAGCAAGCTGAAACAAGCCATCATTACAACAAGTTCAGTGACAGAACCATGTCCCATTTTAGGGAAATGTTAAAGAGGCGCCAGAAACAGAGGACTGTAGACAGTTATTTTGTGGGACAGGGGTTCAGTGACTCTCAAGCTGGTCCTAGTGGCATTAAAAGACAGAGAAGGGAAGTAACCACAGAGAGGGCTTTACTTGAAGTCCTCATTGAGGGGAGACATGATAACGACATATAAAATACTGCGCGGAATAGACAAGGTGGACAAAGACGGGATGTTCCAGAGATGGGACACAGACACAAGAGGTCACGATTGGAAGTTGAAGACTCAGATGAATCAAAGGGATATTAGGAAGTATTTCTTCAGTCATAGAGTAGTCAGGCCATGGAATAGCCTAGAAAGGGATGTAGTGGAGGCAGGAACCATACATAGTTTTAAGGCGAGGTATGATAGAGCTCGTGGGGCAGGGAGAGAGAGGACCTAGTAGCAATCAGCGAAGAGGCGGGGCCAGGAGCTGTGACTCGACCCCTGCAACCACAAATAGGTGAGTACAAATAGGTGAGTACACACACACACACACACACACACACACACACACACACACACACACACACACACACACACACAAGGAGGCAAGGAAGGTGGAGAGCAGGAGAAATCATGCCCAGGTGGAAGAACAAACACAACCCCCTCCAGTACCACCCACAGAAGGAACACAACCATGGCAATCCCAAAGCAACCAAACGACCTAACCCAAAGCCCACTCACTGCACCCTCTGCCCCCATCCCCCTCAGCACAAACCCCACCCCCACAGAAACCCACAGTAACCCACACATCCCCCTCTGCATAAACCCCACCCTCACAGTAACCCTCAGTAACCCGTACATCCCCCTCAGCTCAAACCCCCCCCCACAGAAACCCACAGTAACCCACACAATGTACCCTATCCCCCATCCCCCTCACCACAAACCCCACCCCCACTGAAACCCCCATAGGACCTCTGCCCCCACACCCCACACCCCACACCACAGACCCCACCCCCACACCAACCCCCTATAGGCCCCTGCTCCCCCCTAACCCACCTCTCTCCCCAGACCACAGCTATTGAAAAGAAGTTGAAGGTTTGATACACGAACGCGGATGGAATAACGAATAAATGTGAGGAGTGGCACCAAAGAATCAAGGAGTTGTCCCCAGACATTGTAGCGGTTACAGAAATGAAACTCACTGGGATAATAACAGATGCAATCTTCCCACCCGGATATCAGATCCTGAGGAAGGGTAGAAGGAGCAGGGGGGAGGAGGGGTTGCACTACTAACAAAAAAACGGTGGGGTTATCAAGAAATGGAAGGTATGGACGAGATTGGGGAAAGGGATTACATAGTAGGTACAGTTCAGTCATGGGAACAAAAGGTAGTCATTGCAGTTATGTATAACCCACCACAGAACTGCAGGAGGCCAAGAGAGGAATATGATGAATGCAACAGAGCAATGGTGGACACTCTAGCTGAGGTGGCAAGAAGGGCTCACATGAGTAGAGCGAAGTTACTGGTCATGGGTGACTTCAATCATAGGGAGATTGATTGGGAAAACCTGGAGCCACATGGGGGTCCCAAAACATGGAGAGCCAAGATGATGGATGTGGTGCTAGCAAATCTCATGCACCAACATGTTAGGGATACTACCAGAGAGAGAGGGGAGGATGAACCAGCAAGACTGGACCTCGTGTTCACCCTGAGTAGCTCAGACATTGAGCACATCACATATAAAAGGCCCCTTGGAGCTAGTGACCACGTAGTTATGAGCTTTGAATACATCGTGGAGCTAAAAGTGGAGAGGGTAACAGGAGTAGAAAGGGAAAAGCTAAACTATAAAAGGGGGACTACACAGGAATGAGGACCTTCCTGCAGGAGGTTCAGTGGGAACAGGATTTAGTAGGAAAATCAGTAAACAAAATGATGGACTTTGTAACGACAAAAATGCAAGGAGGCAGAGGAAAGGTTTGTTCCCAAGGGTAACAGAAATAATGGGAAGGACAGAACAAGCCCTTGGTTTACCCGAAGGTGCAGGGAGGCAAAAACTAAGTGCTCTAGAGAATGGAAAAAGTACAGAAGGCAAAGGACTCAGGAGAATAAAGAGATTAGTCGACGAGCCAGAAACGAGTATGCACAGATAAGAAGGGAGGCGCAGCGGCAGTATGAAAATGACATAGCATCGAAAGTCAACTCTGACCCGAAACTACTCTACAGCCACATCAGGAGGAAGACAACAGTCAAGGACCAGGTAATCAGGCTGAGGAAAGAAGGTGGAGCTCACAAGAAATAACCAGGAGGTATGTGAGGAGCTCAACATGAGATTTCAGGAAGTATTTACAGTGGAGGCTGAAGGGACAACAGGAAGACAAAACAGTGGCGTCCAGCAACAAGGGATATACCAACAAGTGTTGGATAAATTACACACAACTCAGGAGGAGGTGGAGAAGCTCCTAAGTGATCTTGATACCTCAAAAGCAGTGGGACCGGACAACATCTCTCAGTGGGTCCTTAGAGAGGGAACAGGGACACTATGTGTGTCACTAACCAAAATCTTCAACACTTCCCTTGAAACTGAGCAACTACCTGAAGTATGGAAGAAGGCAAATGTAGTCCCCATCTTTAAGAAGGGAGACAGAAATGAAGCACTAAATTATAGACCAGTGTCACTGACATGTATAGTATGCAAAGTCATGGAAAAGATTATCAGGAGGAGAGTGGTGGAGCACCTGGAGCGGAACAAGATTATAAACGACAACCAGCATGGATTCATGGAAGGCAAATCCTGTGTCACAAACCTACTAGAGTTTAACGACAAGGTAACTGAAGTAAGAAATGAGAGGGAGAGGTGGGTTGATTGCATTTTCTTGGACTGCAAGAAGGCCTTTGTCAGAGTTCCTCACAAGAGATTAGAACAGAAGCTAGAGAAACAGGCACGTATAACAGGAAGGGCACTGCAATGGATCAGAGAATACCTAACAGGGAGGCAACAGCGAGTCATGGTCCGTGATGAGGTATCACAGTGGGCGCCAGTGATGAGCGGGGTCCCACAGGGGTCAGTCCTGGGACCAGTGCTATTCTTGGTATATGTGAACGACTTGACGGAAGGGATAGACTCAGAAGTGTCCCTGTTTGCAGGTGACATGAAGTTAATAAAGAGAATTAAATCAGACGCGGACCAGACAGGTCTACAAAGATACGTGGACAGGCTGGATGTGTGGTCCAGAAACTCGCTCCTAGAATTTAACCCCGCCAAATGCAAAGTCATGAAGATCGGAGGAGGGCAAAGAAGACTGCAGACAGAGTATAGGCTAGGTGGCCAAAGGCTGCAAACCTCACTCAAGGAGAAAGACCTAGGAGTGAGTATAATACCGAGTACATCGCCAGAAGCACACATTAACCAGATAACTGCTGCGGCATATGGGCGCTTGGCAAACCAGAGAATAGTGTTCAGGTACCTCAGTAAGGAATCGTTCAAGACTTTATACACTGTGTACGTCGGGCCCATACTGGAGTACACAGCACCAGTTTGGAACCCACACCTGGTCAAACACGTCAAGAAATTAGAGAAAGTGCAAAGGTTTGCAACAAGGCTAGTTCCATAGCTAAGGGGAATGTCCTATGAAGAAAGGTTAAGGGAAATCGGTCTGACAATACTGCAAGACAGGAGGGTCAGGAGAGACATGATAACAACATACAAAATACTGCATGGAATAGATAAGGTGGACAGAGACAGGATGTTCCAGAGATGGGACACAGAAACAAGGGGTCACAATTGGAAGCTGAAGACTCACATGAGTCATAGGGATGTTAGGAAGTATTTCTTCAGTAATAGAGTAGTTAGCAAGTGGAACAGTCTGGCAAGTGATGTAGTGGAGGCAGGAACTATACATAGTTTTAAGACGAGGTATGATAAAGCTCATGAGCAGGAGGAAAGAGGACCTAGTAGGGTTGGTGAAGAGGCGGGGCCAGGAGCTCAGTCTCGACCCATGCAACCACAATTAGGTGAGTACACACACACACACACACACACACACACACACACACACACACACACACACACACACACACACACACACACACACAAACACACACACACACACACACACTCACACACACACACACACACTCACACCGAGTCCAAGCCAGGAGCTTGGACTCGACCCCTACAACCTCAACTAGGTGAATACACACATACACACACACACACACACACACACACACACACACACACACACACACACACACACACACACACACACACACACACACACACACACACATACACACACCTCGGGACCAGTGATCACGTGGTTCTGAGTTTCGAATATATAGTAGAGTTACAAGCGGACAGGGAAGCAGGAAGGGCAGGACGAATGAGGCCAAACTACAAGAGAGGGGACTACGGAGGGCTGAGGAATTTGATGCATGAGGTTCAATGGGACGAAGAACTGGCAGGGGAGTCAGTAAACGAGATGATGGAATATGTGACAACGATATGCAAGGAAGCTGAGGAGAGGTTTGTGCTCAAGGGTAACACAAATAACGAGAAAGCCAGGATGAGCCCTTGGTTTACCCAAAGATGTAGAGAGGTCAAAACCAAGTGTGCTAGAGAATGGAAGAAGTATAGAAAGCAAAGGATCCAGGAGAATAAGGAGAGTAATCATAGAGCCAGAAATGAATATGTACAGGTAAGAAGGAAGGCCCAACAACAATACGGCAAAAGCCAAAACTGACCCGAAGCTGTTGTACAGCCACATCAGAAGGAGAGCAACTGACAAGGAGCAGTTAATCAGGCTGAGGAAGGAAGGAGGGGTCACGAAACGACAGTGAAGTATGTGAGGAACTCAACATGAGAATCAAGAAAGTGTTCACAGAGGAGACAGAAGGTGCTCTAGAAAGACGAAGATGTGGGGTACATCAAGTGTTTTGGGCACAATAAATACAACCGAGGAAGAAGTGAAGAGGCTGCTAAGCGAGCAATTACCTCAAAGGCGAAGGGGCCAGATAACATCTCTCCATGGGTCCTGAGAGAGGGAGCAGAGGCGCTTTGTGTACCACTAACAACAATCTTCAACACATCTATCAAAAACAGGGCCACTACCTGAGGTGTGGAAGACAGCAATGCATTGCCAATTTTTAAAAAAGGAGACAGACACGAAGTATGAAACTACAGACCAGTGTCACTGATATGTATAGCATGCAAAGTCATGGAAGAGAGTGGTGGAGCACCTAGAAAGGAATGAGCTTATCAACGACAGCCAGCATGGTTTCTGGGACGGGAAATCCTGTGTCACAAAACTACTGGAGTTCTATGACAGGGTGACAGCAGTGAGAGAACAGAGAGAGAGGGGTGGGTAGATTGCATTTTCTTGGACTGTAAGAAGGCGTCTGACACAGTTCCACACAAGAGATTAGTGCAAAAGCTCGAGGACCAGGCAGGGATAACAGGGAAGGCACTACAATGGATCAGGTAATACCTGTCAGGAAGACAACAGTGAGTCATGGTATGTGGCGAGGTGTCAGAGTGGCCTCCTGTGGCCAGGGGGTTTCCACGAGGGACAGTCATAGGACCGGTGCTGTTCCTGGTATTTGTGAACGACATGACAGTAGGAATAGACTCAGAAGTGTCCCTGTTCGCAGATGATGTGAAGTTGATGAGAAGAATTCAATCGAACAAGGACCAGGCAGAACTGCAAAGGGATCTTGACAGGCTGCAGGCCTGGTCCAGAAACTGGCTCCTGAAGTTCAACGCCACCAAATGCAAAGTCATGAAGATTGGGGAAGGGCAAAGAAGGCCGCAGACGGAGTACAGTGTAGGGAGCCAGAGAGTACAAACCTCGCTCGAGGAAAAGGATCTTGGGGTGAGTATAATGCAGGGCACATCTCCTGAGGCGCACATCAGCCAAATAACTGCTGCAGCATATGGGTGCCTAGCAAACCTAAGAACAGCATTTCGACATCTTAATTAGGAATCATTCAAAACCTTGTACACCATGTACGTTAGGCCTATATTGGAGTATGCAGAACCACTTTGGAACCCGCACCTAGCCAAGCATGTATGGAAACTAGAGAAAGTGCAAAAGTTTACAAGAGGACTAGTTCCGGAACTAAGGAGCATGTCCTACGAGGAGAGGTTAAGGGAAATCGACCTGACGACACTGGAGGACAGTAGATAGGGGTTGGGGACATGATAACGACTTATAAATTACTGAGAGGAACCGACAAGATGGACAGAGACAAAATGTTCCAGAGATGGGACCCAACAACAAGAGGGTCACAGTTAGAAGTTAAAGACTCAGATGAATCACAGGGATGTTAGAAAGTATTTCTTTAGTCACTGAGTTGTCAGGAAGTGGAATAGTCTGGGAAGTGTTGTAGTTGAGGCAGGATCCATACATATCTCTAAGAAGAGGTATGATAAAGCTCACAGAGCAGGAAGAGTGACCTAGTAGTGACCTGTGAAGAGGCGGGGCCAGGAGCTATGAATTGACCGCTGCAACAACAATTATGTAAGTACACACACACACACACACACACACACACACACACACACACACACACACACACACAGTGCACACAACCGAGGAAGAAGTGAAGAGGCTTCTGAGTGAGCTAGATACCTCAAAGGCAATGGGGCCAGATAACATCTCCCCATGGGTATTGAGAGAGGGAGCAGAGGCGCTATGTGTACCCCTAACAACAATATTCAATACATCTATCGAAACAGGGAGATTGCCTGAGGCATGGAAGACAGCAAATGTAGTCCCAATCTTTAAAAAAGGAGACAGACATGAAGCATTAAACTACAGACCAGTGTCACTGACATGTATAGTATGCAAAATCATGGAGAAGATTATCAGGAGAAGAGTGGTGGAACACCTAGAAAGGAATGATCTCATCAACAGCAGCCAACATGGTTTCAGGGACGGGAAATCCTGTGTCACAAACCTACTGGAGTTCTATGACATGGTGACAGCAGTAAGACAAGAGAGAGAGGGGTGGGTGGATTGCATATTCTTGGACTGCAAGAAGGCGTTTGACACAGTTCCACAGAAGAGATTGGTGCAAAAACTGGAGGACCAAGCAGGGATAACAGGGAAGGCACTACAATGGTTCAGGGAATACTTGTCGGGAAGACAGCAGCGAGTCATGGTACGTGGCGAGGTGTCAGAGTGGGCACCTGTGACCAGCGGGGTCCCACAGGGGTCAGTCCTAGGACCAGTGCTGTTTCTGGTATTTGTGAACGACATGACGGAAGGAATAGACTCTGAGGTGTCCCTGTTTGCAGATGACGTGAAGTTGATGAGAAGAATTCACTCGATCGAAGACCAGGCAGAACTACAAAGGGATCTGGACAGGCTGCAGACCTGGTCCAGCAATTGGCTCCTGGAGTTCAATCCCACCAAGTGCAAAGTCAAGAAGATTGGGGAAGGGCAAAGAAGGCCGCAGACGGAGTACAGTCTAGGGGGTCAGAGACTACAAACCTCACTCAAGGAAAAAGATCTTGGGGTGAGTATAACACCAGGCACATCTCCTGAAGCGCACATCAACCAAATAACTGCTGCAGCATATGGGCGCCTAGCAAACCTTAGAACAGCATTCCGACATCTTAATAAGGAATCGTTCAGGACCCTGTACACCGTGTACGTTAGGCCCATATTGGAGTATGCAGCACCAGTTTGGAACCCACACCTAGCCAAGCACGTAAAGAGACTAGAGAAAGTGCAAAGGTTTGCAACAAGACTAGTCCCAGAGCTAAGAGGTATGTCCTACGAGGAGAGGTTAAGGGAAATCAACCTGACGACACTGGAGGACAGGAGAGATAGGGGGGACATGATAACGACATACAAAATACTGAGAGGAATTGACAAGGTGGACAAAGACAGGATGTTCCAGAGATTGGACGCAGTAACAAGGGGACACAGTTGGAAGTTGAAGACACAGATGAATCACAGGGATGTTAGGAAGTATTTCTTCAGCCACAGAGTAGTCAGTAAGTGGAATAGTTTGGGAAGCGATGTAGTGGAGGCAGGATCCATACATAGCTTTAAGCAGAGGTATGATAAAGCTCACGGCTCAGGGAGAGTGACCTAGTAGCGATCAGTGAAGAGGCGGGGCCAGGAGCTCGGACTCGACCCCCGCTACCTCAACTAGGTGAGTACAACTAGGTGAGTACACACACACACACACACACACACACACACACACACACACACACACACACACACACACACACACACACACACACATTACAACAGGCCTAGTGTCTAATCGACATGTGCCTAGGACAAAATGGTAACACACATATATACACACACACACACACACACACACACCACACACACACCACACACACACACACACACCACACACACACACACCACACACACACACACACCACACACACACACACACACACACCCTCCCACACACACACACACACACACACACACACACACACACACACACACACACACACACACACACATACACATCCGTTCCAGGTGGAGCACCTGGAACGGAACAGGAGTATAAATGCCAACCAGCACGGATTCACGGAAGGCAAATCCTGTGTCACAAACCTTCTGGAGTTTTATGATAAAATAACAGAAGTAAGACAAGAGAGAGAGGGGTGGGTTGATTGCATCTTCTTGGACTGCAAGAAGGCCTTTGACACAGTTCCTCACAAGAGATTAGTGCAGAAGCTAGAGCATCAGGCGCATATAACAGGAAGGGCACTGCAATGGATCAGAGAATACCTGACAGGGAGGCAACAACGAGTCATGGTACGTAATGATGTATCACAGTGGGCACCTGTGACGAGCGGGGTCCCACAGGGGTCGGTCCTAGGACCAGTGCTATTTTTGGTATATGTGAACGACATGACGGAAGGGTTAGACTCAGAAGTGTCCCTGTTTGCAGATGATGTGAAGTTAATGAGGAGAATTAAATCTGATGAGGACCAGGCAGGACTTCAAAGAGACCTGGACAGACTGGACACCTGGTCCAGCAAATGGCTTCTCGAATTTAATCCTGCCAAATGCAAAGTCATGAAGATAGGGGAAGGGCACAGAAGACCACAGACAGAGTATAGGCTAGGTGGCCAAAGACTGCAAACCTCACTCAAGGAGAAAGATCTTGGGGTGAGTATAACACCGAGCATGTCTCCGGAAGCACACATCAATCAGATAACTGCTGCAGCATATGGGCGCCTGGCAAACCTGAGAACAGCATTCCGACACCTTAGTAAGGAATCATTCAAGACACTGTACACCGTGTATGTCAGGCCCATACTGGAGTATGCAGCACCTGTTTGGAACCCGCACTTGATAAAGCACGTCAAGAAACTAGAGAAAGTACAAAGGTTTGCAACAAGGTTAGTTCCAGAGCTAAGGGGAATGTCCTATGAAGAAAGATTAAGGGAAATCGGCCTGACGACACTGGAGGACAGGAGGGTCAGGGGAGACATGATAACGACATATAAAATACT
>NC_091316.1:27719733-27819733 GCF_038502225.1 Cherax quadricarinatus
TATTAAAACAGACTCATTTAGACAGCAACACAAACAGAGATGCAGACGTTACGACAGATAAAGACACTGACATTAAATCCGCCACGCGAAGACAGTAACGCAGGCACACAGGTAGACACTAAGACAGAAACAGACAGTAACACACACACACCCGCAGACTAGAAGGTAGATCAACTCTGAACTGTAGTTAAAGTACAGGTCCCACTGGGAGTATTCTGAAGCCTCACCCACCTACATCATCTCTCCTCAGCTGCTTTAACGCCTCCACGTGTTCCACTACGTGGAGATATTATAGTTAGTTCCTCGACGTATACAACCTGCCTGGAGCTACTCTCGATCTTCCTCGACGTATACTACCTGCCTGGAGCTACTCTCGATCTTCCTCGACGTATACAACCTGCCTGGAGCTACTCTCGATCTTCCTCGACGTATACAACCTGCCTGGAGCTACTCTCGATCTTCCTCGACGTATACAACCTGCCTGGAGCTACTCTCGACCTTCCTTGACGTATATCACCTTCCTTATAATCACTCTTAACCTTTATCGACTTTTCCGACCACAAGGGCGTCAGGTTGAACTCCTGTCTTCCTACAAACATGGCCTTCCCGACCCTAATTTTAATCTAAATTGTATACACGGCCTTGCCACGCTTTGATACCATCATAAAGAATCTTCTATAAATGATGGTAGCGAGAGTGAAATTATCCAATACTAATACACGCACGTGTTTTTTCCAACGTTTAAAACCACCACTGGTATCGTAAGTATTTAACTGGCCTTCGTTACCGCTAGATAACATCCTCCTGCTTATTTTTTTATCATATTTGTTATTTGCTGGGGAGGGTGGTAGCAAGAGTGTAAGTATCATCGGGGTCGAGTGTTATCGACTCATCTGCCAGTGAGACTACGACGGCCAGCACAACACAATTGTAAGCTCGCCCAGCAGTTAATAATTATGATATCATCGTACAGGTGGCAGGCCAGCGGTGGGACATCGTACCTAGTGGAGGCAGGGAAACGTACATGGCAGATGGGGGAGACACTATCGTACCAAAAGGAGTGCCGTTAATGGGACAGTATCGCTCTGGAGTGAGCGGTCCGCGTGGGACGTTATCGAACAGCTGAAACGTATATGTCCAAATGGAAAAACATGAACCTTGGTAATGCGGCGTTTACATCTCACTGTTGAAGTTAGTAGAGAAGTCGGGTCGAGGCGGAAAGGAAAGCGGACGGCTTCTCGGGTTTCACACAGACACTGTTAGGGACCTGAAATATGGTCTTAATGCTGACACAACGGTGACCAACACTCCTTTCTCGGCTCGGTCTTATTGCTGACACCGCGATAATGGCGTTATGTCGTCAGGAAAATGTCTCCTAACAATGGTCTTTGTCAGATGATGACCTGCTAAGTTCCTAAGCATCCACTGTTGGTGGTACTTGTGTTTGGTTCATCAGGAAACGGAGCAAGTGCTTCCCGACACGATTCCTACTGCTGACTCCGCGCTCACCAATTTACCTTTCATGGTCTCGTCTTTCTGATGACTCCGCGGTGACTGTAACCAACACACCTCACCCGGCCCCCATGCTGAGCACACAATAAAAATGGATTAGGTGATAATGGAGACTAATAAAGTAAAGTACAACGACGGGTACAATACCATAAAAAAAGGAAAAATATTAATTGCACCAATAAACTCGAGTTACACACACAATAAAGTCTTTCTGGACATGTCCGGGTAGCATACAATAACAAAGATAAGATAAATGCTTAATATATATTATTGTAAGACAAAATATCTGGCAAATTTACTGTGTAACGACAAATAATATTTAAGAGACCTGAGAGTATAACAGAGGAAAACAATACTAATAAAATACTCAGTGGTTTTCGAGTATTACCAAGAAATGTTAAACGCTTTACATAAGTAATGTAAATGCTAAATCTGAAACTTAAACTTGAAGACATTTAAAAAATATTTGTATAGCCGAAAGGAAAGAGAGATTAACATTTAAATTCCTTTTGAAATTAATATTGTCTATTGCCTTAGTTAAACAGGCGGAGGAGAGGCTGTAGACAGTTGATGACCCATGTGTCAGGCTGCTCTCTCTCTCTCTCTCAGCAGCTGAGGAGAGGCTGTAGACAGTTGATGACCCATGTGTCTGGCTGCTCTCTCTCTCTCTCTCAGCAGCTGAGGAGACGCTGTAGACAGTTGATGACCCATGTGTCAGGCTGCTCTCTCTCTCTCTCTCTCAGCAGCTGAGGAGACGCTGTAGACAGTTGGTGACCCATGTGTCAGGCTGCTCTCTCTCTCTCTCTCAGCAGCTGAGGAGACGCTGTAGACAGTTGATGACCCATGTGTCTGGCTGCTCTCTCTCTCTCTCTCTCTCTCAGCAGCTGAGGAGAGGCTGTAGACAGTTGATGACCCATGTGTCTGGCTGCTCTCTCTCTCTCTCAGCAGCTGAGGAGACGCTGTAGACAGTTGATGACCCATGTGTCAGGCTGCTCTCTCTCTCAGCAGCTGAGGAGACGCTGTAGACAGTTGATGACCCATGTGTCAGGCTGCTCTCTCTCTCTCTCTCTCAGCAGCTGAGGAGACGCCGTAGACAGTTGATGACCCATGTGTCTGGCTGCTCTCTCTCTCTCTCAGCAGCTGAGGAGACGCTGTAGACAGTTGATGACCCATGTGTCTGGCTGCTCTCTCTCTCTCTCTCAGCAGCTGAGGAGACGCTGTAGACAGTTGATGACCCATGTGTCTGGCTGCTCTCTCTCTCAGCAGCTGAGGAGACGCTGTAGACAGTTGATGACCCATGTGTCAGGCTGCTCTCTCTCTCAGCAGCTGAGGAGACGCTGTAGACAGTTGATGACCCTTGTGTCAGGCTGCTCTCTCTCTCTCTCTCTCTCAGCAGCTGAGGAAAGGCTCCAAATAACCAATGACTCTTGTGTCTGGCTGTTTGTCTCAGCGAAATGAAAAGGAAATTTTTAGAAGAACTGAAATATTAATTAGAATATTGCAATAAAAATAAAAGTTAAACTTTATTAAAAATTATGTTTAAAATTTTAATTAAAATTTAGTGTTTCCCTATGTTCTTTCGAGTTTTATTATTATTATTATTATTATTATGATGATGATGATGATGATGATGATGATGATAATGATGATTATTATTATTATTATTATTATTATTATTATTATTATTATTATTATTATTATTAACATTATTATTATTATTATTATTATTATTATTATTATTATTATTATTATTATTATTATTATTGTTATTATTATTATTATTATTATTATTATTATTATTATTATTATTATTATTATTATTATTATTATATTATTATTATTATTATTATTATTATTATTATTATTATTATTATTATATTATTATTATTATTATTATTATTATTATTATTATTATTATTATTATTATTATTATTAACATTATTATTATTATTATTATTATTATTATTATTATTATTATTATTATTATTATATTATTATTATTATTATTATTATTATTATTATTATTATTATTATCATTATTATTATTATTATTATTATTATTATTATTAACTTTATTATTATTATTATTATTATTATTATTATTATTATTATTATTATTATTATATTATTATTATTATTATTATACTGTTCCTGGGAACATGTTCAGCCTGTGTTTAGTCTCGTCTAGCCCAGTACTGGTAGTTACAGAGAGTTGATGCATGACCTATTTTACGTGTGCCAGTGGTGTGCACTGATCAAGCAATTTGGACTTCACTCTCTGTTGACAGTGAATACTGAACTTCGTGAAAAGTGACCCAGTTTCTTTTATGTCTCACTCGTCTATATTTTCAAACAGAAAAAAAAATACATTTTTCCACTTGAAGCATTTGCCTAACTTCTGTAACTATCCAGGTTTATCACGTAAACAAAACTGGACATCGACGTGATGACATTGTCTACCCTCCAGTGATCCCTTCCATCAGTATGTTATATTTATGTACACAATTAACCCCTCCACTGACCCTTGAGGATCGTTTATGTATACCAGCAACAGTATGAACCCAAACACTGAACCTTCTTTACAGCACTACTGATTACGGTTGTCCATTATTTTAAACAAAATAAGACCTATCAGTGAACCTTGGGCGACGTTTATATGTACCTTGAGGAGAATAGGACTTATTATTGAACCTTTGGGAAGATTTATGCATACCTGCGAGAAAATGGGATTTACTGAACCTTTGCGGACATTTATGTGTATCTTGTGAAGAACGTGACTCATCACTGAAGAACGCTTTGGTTAGCACCTCCGTTGCAATCCTCCAGTACAATGTTTCTTATTAAATCTAACTTTTTCTTCTGTCTCTCATGTATTCATTCATTCATGCTAGAACCCTCTCACCTCAGCCTGTCACTTCAGTCTGTCACTTCAGTTTGTCACCCCAACCTGCCATCTGAATCTGTCACATCAGTTTGTCACCTTAACCTGCCATCTGAGTCTCTCACGTCGATCTGTCACATCAGTCTGTCACCTCAGCCTGTCACTTCAGTCTGTCACCTCAGTCTGTCACTTCAGCCTGTCACTTCAGTCTGTCACCTCATTCTGTCACCTAAGCCTGTCATCTCAGTCTGTCACCTCAATTTGTCATCTCAGCCTGGCACATCAGTCTGTTACTTCAGATTGTCACGTCATCCTATCACATCAGCCTGACACCTCAACCTGTCATCTCAGCTTGTTACCTCAGCCTATCAACTCAACCTGTCATCTCAGTCTTTCACATCAGTCTGTCACATCAGCCTGTCACTCTTATAATTGTATTCTCTCACTCTCTCTCTCTCCATCATTGCTCTCCTGGCATCTTATCTCCCTCCCTTTACTGCTCTTTCTCTCTCTTTGTTTCCTCGTCCTCCCCTTCCTTCTATTCCTCCCTTGAATCCTCTCTCATTCTCTACCTATCTACCTCTCTTCTTCCTTCCCTTCCAGTTTCTCTCTTAGCCTCCGTTCTTCTCTCTCCCTACATTTTCCGCCACCCCCCCCCCCCACTCTCTCCCTTTTCCCTGCTTTAATTCCTCCCACTCTAACTCTCTCTAACCTTCGTCTCTTTACTTCCCTCCATTCGTCCCTGCACCCTTTCCACCCTGCTACCTACCTACCTACCTACCTACCTTCCTCCCTGCTACCTACCTACCTGCCTTCCTCCCTGCTATCTACCTACCAACCTTCCTCCCAGCTACCTACCTACCTACCTGCCTTCCTCCCTGCTACCTACCTACCAACCTTCCTCCCTTCAACCTACCTACCTGCCTTCCTCCCTGCTACCTACCTACCAACCTTCCTCCCAGCTACCTACCTACCTACCTGCCTTCCTCCCAGCTACCTACCTACCTACCTGCCTTCCTCCCTGCTACCTATCTACCTACCTTCCTCCCTGCTACCTACCTATATGCCTTCCTGCTACCTACCTACCTGCCTTCCTCCCTGCTACCTACCTACCTACCTTCCTCCCTGCTACCTACATACCTTCCTCCCTGCTACCTACATACTTTCCTCCCTGCTACCTACATCCCTTCCTCCCTGCTACCTACATCCCTTCCTTCCTGCTACCTACATACCTTCCTCCCTACTACCTACATCCCTCCCTCCCTGCTACCTACATACCTTCCTCCCTGCTACCTACATCCCTTCCTCCCTGCTACCTACATACCTTCCTCCCTGCTACCTACATACCTTCCTCCCTGCTACCTACATCCCTTCCTCCCTGCTACCTACATCCCTTCCTCCCTGCTACCTACATACCTTCCTCCCTGCTACCTACATCCCTTCCTCCCTGCTACCTACATCCCTTCCTCCCTGCTACCTACACCCCTTCCTCCCTGCTACCTACATCCCTTCCTCCCTGCTACCTACATCCCTTCCTCCCTGCTACCTACACCCCTTCCTCCCTACCTGCCTATCTATCTCTTCATCTTCCTCCTTGCCTGCCAACTTACCAGCCAACCTAACTGCCGACCTACCTGTCTGCCAACATACCTACCAAAGTACTTGCCTGCCAACGTGCAAGCCAACCTTCCTGCCTAACTACTTGCCTCTCTGCCTGTCAACCTACCTGCCGAGCTACCTGACCCTATGCCTGCCAATCTTCCTGCCAACCTACGTGCCGGCCTGCCTGCCAACCTACCTGCCAACCTACCTGCCAACTGCCAACCTACCTGCCAACCTACCTGCCAACTGTCAACCTACCTGCCAACTGCCAACCTACCTGCCAACATACCTGCCAATCTATCTGCCATACACAACCTGCCAACCCACACACCTCTCCTCCCCATCAACAAAACTTACCCTTCTTAACTCCTCGTCTAATACATCTTCACATATTAAGAAGCCACTCGAAGTAATAAGCTGATAGAGAGATAACAGGAGGAACACAAGTGTTCCTCCTGGATCATCACTAACATGTGTTTGATGCAACCCGTGTTATCCTTATTGTGATCTAAGAGAACAAATTAAATGTTAAGAGCAGAGATGTGATGATAATGCTCGCTTTGATGTATAATGAAGGTTGAGGGGGTGGATAGTGTGAAGGTTGATGAGGAGGGTGGTGTTGTAAAGGTTGACGGGGTGGATAGTGTGAAGGTTGATGCGGTGGGTGGTGTTGTGTAAAGGTTGATGGGGGTGAGTAGTGTGAAGGTTGATGGGGTGGGTGGTGTTGTAAAGGTTGATGGGGTGGATAGTGTGAAGGTTGAAGGGGTTGGTGGTATTGTGAAGGTTTATGCGGGTGGGTAGTGTGAAGGTTGATGAGGTGGGTGGTGTTATAAAGGTTGATGGGGGTACGTAGTGTGAAGGTTGATGGGGTGGGTGGTGTTGTAAAGGTTGATGTGGGTGGGTAGTGTGAAGGTTGATGAGGTGGGTGGTGTTGTGAAGGTTGACGGGGGTGGATGGTATTGTGAAGGTAGACGGGCGTGGGTAGTGTTTTTAAGGTTGACGGGGGTGGGTAGTGTTGTGAAGTTTGACGGGGGTGGGTAGTGTTGTTAAGGTTGACGGGGGTGGGTGGTGTTGTGAAGGTTGACGGGGGTGGATGGTATTGTGAAGGTAGACGGGCGTGGGTAGTGTTTTTAAGGTTGACGGGGGTGGGTTGTGTTGTGAAGTTTGACGGGGTGGATGGTGTTGTGAAGGTTGACGGGGGTGGGTAGTGTCGTGAAACTTGATGGGAGTTGGTAGGGTTGTGAAGGTTAACCGGGGTGGGTGGTGTTGTGAAGGTTGACGAGGGTGGGTAGTGTTGTGAAGGTTGACGGGGTTAATAGTGTTTTCAAGGTTGGCTGGAATGGGTAGTGTTGTGAAGGTTGACGGGGGAGGGTAATGTTGTGAAGTTTGACGGTGGTGGGTAGTGTTGTGTAGGTTGACGGGGGTGGGTGGTGTTGTGAAAGTTGATGGGAGTTGGTAGTTTTGTGAAGGTTGACGGGGGTGGGTAGTGTTTTGAAGGTTGATGGTGGTGGGTTGTGTGAAGGTTGATGAGGTGGGTGGTGTTGTGAAGGTTGACCGGGGAGGATGGTGTTTTTAAGGTTGACTGGGATGGGTAGTGCTGTGAAGGTTGACGAGGGCGGGTAATGTTGTGAAGTTTGACGGTGGTGGGAAGTGCTGTGAAGGTTGACAGGGGTGGATAATGTTGTGTAGGTTGATGGGGATGGGTACTGTTGTCAAGGTTGGCGGGGGTGGATGCTGTTGTGAAGGTTGACGAAGGTGGATGGTGTTGTGAAGGTTGACGGGGTGGGTGGTATTGTGAAGGATTACAGGGATGGGTGGTGTTGTGAAAGTTGCGGGGGGGGGGTGGGTGGCGTTGTGAAGGCTGATGACGGTGGGTGGTGTAGTGAAGTTTGGCGGGGATGGGTAGTGTTGTGAAGGTTGACGAGGCTGGGTTATGCTGTGAAAGTTGACGGGTATAGATAGTGTTGTGAAGGTTGACTGGGGAGGGTGGTGTTGTAAAGGTTGATGGGTTGCGTGGTAATGTGATGGTTGATGAGGTGGGTGGCTTTGTAACGGTTGTTGGGGGTGGGTGGCGTTGTGAAGGTTGATGGGGTGGGGTATTGTGATGGCTGATGGGGGTGGGTGGCGTTGTGAAGGTTGATGGGGTGGGTGTTATTGTGATGCTTGATAGAAGTTGGTGGTATTGTGAAGGTTGATACTGTGGGTGTTGTTGTGAAGGTGACGGAGGTGGGTAGTGTTGTGAAGGTTGACGGGGGTGGGTAATGTTGTGAAGGTTGATGCGAGTTGATAGTGTTGTGAAGGTTGACGGTGGTGGGTAGTATAGTGAAAGTTGATCAGAGTTGGTATTTTTGTGAAGGTTGACGGGGGTAGGTAGTGTTGTGAAGGTTGACCGGAGTGGGTAATGTTTTTAAGGTTGACGGGGATGGGTAATATTCTGAAGGTTGATGGGGGGTGGGTAATGTGAAGTTTGACGGTGGTGGGTAGTGTTGTGAAGGTTGACGGGGTTGGGTGGTGTTGCGAAGGTTGACGGGGTTGGATAGTGTTGTGAAGGTTGATGGTGCTGGGTAGTGTTGTGAAGGTTGACAGGGGTGGATAGTGTTGTGAAGGTGTTGTGAAGGTTGACGGGGGTGGATGGTGTTGTGAAGGTTGACGGGGATGAGCAGTGTTGTGAAGGTTCACGATGGTGGCTGGTGTTGTGAAGGTTGACAGGGGTGGTTGGTGTTGTGAAGGCCGACGGGGGTTGGTGCTGTTGTGAGGGTTGATGGGGGAAGGTGGTATTGTGAACGATGATGGGGTCGGGGGTATTGTGATGGTTGAAGGTTGTGGGTGGTGTTGTAACAGTTGATGGAGATGGGTGGTATTGTGAAGGTTGATGGGGGTGGTTGGTATTGTGAAAATTGATTTGGGTGGTTGGTATTGTGAAGGTTGATAGGGGTGGGTGGTGTTGTGATGATTGATGGGGGTGGGTGGTATTGTGAGGGTTGATGTGGTGGGTGGTATTGTGAAGGTTGATGGGGTGGGTGGTATTGTGAAGGTCGATGGGGTGGGTGGTTTTGTGAAGGATGATGAAGTGGGTGGTATTGTGAACGTTGATGGGGGTAGGTGGCATTGTGAAGGTTGATGGGAGTTGGTGGTATTGAGAAGGTTGAAGGGGTGGGTGGTGTTGTGAATATTGATGGTGGTGCGTGGTATTGTGAAGGTTTATGGTGGTGGATGGTATTGTGAAAGTTGATATGGGTGGGTGGTATTGTGAAGGTTGTTGGGGTGGGTGGTGTTGGGAAGGTTCATGGGTGGGTGGTGTTGTGAAAGTTGATGGCAGTTGGTGGCATTGTGACTATTGATGTGGGTGGGGTTGGGACGGTTCCTGGGTGGGTGGTGTTGTGAAAGTTGATGGCAGTTGGTGGCATTGTGACTATTGATGTGGGTGGGTGGTATTTTGACGGTTGATGGGGGTGGGTGGCATTGTGAAGGTTTATTGGGTGGGTGGAATTGTGAAGTTTGTTGGGGTGGTTAGTATTGTGAAGGTTTATGGGGTGGGTGGCATTTTGAAGATTGATGTGGTAGGTGGTATTGTGAAGGTTGATAAAGTGGATCATACTGTGAATATTGATGGGGTGGGTGGTGTTGTGATGGTTGATGGGGAGGGTGGTGTTTTGAAGGTTGATGGGCGTGGGCGGTATTGTGATGGTTGATGGGGGTGGGAGGTATTGTGATAGTTGATGGAGTTGGTGGTATTGTGACTGTTGATGGGGTAGGTGGTATTGTGAAGGTTGATGGCGGTGGGTGGTTTTGTTAAATGGAGTGGGTGGTATTGTGACGGTTGATGGGGTAGGTGGTATTGTGAAGTTTGATGGGGTGGGTTGTATTGTGAATGTTGATTGGGGTGGGTGGTATTGTGACGGTTGATGGGGTAGTGGTATTGTGACAGTTGAGGTTGGTGGGTGATATTGCAACAGTTGATGTGGGTGAGTGGTATTGCAACGGTTGATGGAGGTGGGTGGTATTGTGAACGTTGATTGGGTGGGTGGTATTGTGAAGGTTGATAGGGTGGGTGATATTTTGAAGGTTGATGGGGAGGGTGGTATTGTGAAGGTTGATTGCGTGGGTGGTGTTGTGAAAGTTGATGGGGTGGTTGGTGTTGTTAAGGTTGATTGGGTGGGTGGTATTGTGAAGGTTGATGGGGTGGGTGGTATTGTGGAGGTTGATGGGGTGGTATTGTGAAGGTTGATGTGGTGGGTGGTGTTTTGAAGGTTGATGTGGTGGGTGGTGTTGTGAAGGTTGATGGGGTTGGTTGTGTTGTGAAGGTTGATGGGGGTGGGTGGCATTCTAAAGGTTAATGGGGAGGGTGGTATTTTGAAGATTTATGGGGTGGGTGGTATTGTGAAGGTTCATGGGGTGGGTGGTATTGTGCAGGTTCATGGGGTGGGTTGTGTTGTGATGGTTGATGGGGGTGGGTGGAATTCTAAAGGTTAATGGGGAGGGTGGTATTGTGAAGATTTAGGGGGTTGGTGGTATTGTGCAGGCTGATGGGGTGGGTGGTATTGTGGAAATTGGTGAGCTGGGTGGTATTGTGAAGGTTGATGGAATGGGTGGTATTGTGAAGGTTTATGGGAGCGTGCTATTGTGAGGGTTGCTGGGGGTGTGTGCTATTGTGAAGGATGATGGGATGGGTGTTGTTGTGAAGGTTGATGGGAGTGGGTGGTGTTTTGAAGGTTGATTGGGTGGGTGGTATTGTGTTGATTGATGGGGTGGGTGGTATTCTGAAGGTTGATGGGGTGGATGGTATTGTGAAGGTTGATGTGGCAGGTGGTGTTCTGAAGGTTGATGGGGTGGGTGGTGTTTTGAAAATTTATGGGGTGGGTGGTATTGTTTTGATTGATGGGGTGGGTGGTATTGTGAATGATGATGGAGTGGGTGTTGTTGTGAAGGTTGATTGGAGTGGGTGGTGTTTTGAAGGGTGATGGGGTGGGTGGTATTGTGTTGATTGAAGGGGTGGGTGGTATTTTGAAGGTTGATGTAGTGGGTGGTGTTCTGAAGGTTGATGGGCATGGATGGTATTATGAAGGTTGATGAGGTGGGTTGCATTTTGAAGGTTGATCGGAGTGGGTGTTATTGTGATGGTTGATGGGGGTGCGTGGTATTGTGAAGATTGATGGGGCACATGTTTTTGTGAAGGTGGATGGGTGTGGGTGGTGTTTTGAAGGTTGATGTAGGTGGGTGGTATTGTGATGGTTGATGGGGTGGCTGGTATTGTGAAGGATGATGGGGTGGATGGTATTGTGATGGTTGATGGGGTGGGTGGTATTGTGAAGGTTGATGGGAGTGGGTGGCATTTTGAAGGTTGACTGGGGTGGGTGGTATTGTGAAGGTTTATGGGAGGGTGGTATTGTGAAGATTGCTAGGGGTGTGTGGTATTGTGAAGGTTAATGGGATGAGTGTTGTTGTGAAGGTTGATGTGTAGACAGCCTGTACTGTCTGCACAGACAGCCCATGCTGTCTGCCAGCTTAGTTCATATTTCGCGCCACTCAAGTGTTGCCCTCTGTAGCCAGGCCTCTCGGTGGGCACGGCAGCCTGCCTGCCCTTGCCTCGCTCTCACTCTCACTAGCAGGAAGACACAAGGCCTACTCCTAGCTCTCTCTCATGGGATGGCCCTCCCGGGCCATGGGCACAACACACAAGCCTGTGTACCCACCACGACTTAACAATAAAGTAAGAAGCCTCCGAAGACGTATCATTTACTCCCCGCTACCAGAACACCAAATAATCCTTTTATAAATGTTGGAAAGCGGTGGTCGCAGCAGTGTGTTTGCCCAGAGAGAGGAAGGAAGGAATGAAGTTGTTCATTTCATCCCCCTACACAACAAGCATCCGTCTCTCAACGAGTTATCCTGAAGTCGTGTCTGCACGTTTGAGCATCCAGACACAGGTACAAGCAGGATCCAGCCGAAATTTACCAAATTTCTTCGAGAATTGTAAGTGGCGTCCCAGTGACCCCATGCTACAGCGTCCCATGCTGTTTCTCAAGTCACGTGTTCAGCGTCACTTGTATGTTGCTGTTGTTGTTCAGCTCAGCACAGCTGTTTCAGCAAGCCACAGGTGAGTTTCGTGGTGATTTCTGCATCCAGTGTGTTTCCCTGTGTTTGTGGGTGGGAGGAGGAGGAATGGTCAGATGCTCCCTCGCCATACACTCATCCACGCTCCTCGCCACCACACTACCATACACCACTCACCACTACTCACTCCCTCTGCTGTGTTTTCTGCTGTTTGTGAATTCATTGCCAGAGCTGTGTATCCGAGTGCCTGAGGCCACTCGAAGCTACATGGATCAGCAAGCCATATAGATCAGCATGCCACGCAGATCAGCAAGCCATATAGATCAGCAAGCCACGTAGATCAGCATGCCACGTAGATCACGACACCACGTGGATCCCGACGCCATGTGGGTGTGGGCGATGTCACGTAGATCTACCTGCCATGTGAGTTACCAGATGTCCCAGGCCTCATGCTGTGGTCTGCTGCCAGCATCACATTAACGTCACCGACGATGCTGCCCGACTTCATGACGTCACGATGTCTGCTGACGTCACCTCACGATGTCTGCCTGATGTCACCTCGAGATGTCTGCTGACGTCACCTCGCGACATCACATGATGTCACATCGAGTGTTTCTAGTAATTATTGCAGTATTGTCGAGAAGATTGAGAGAAGATATATGTCGTGTGTTAATTAATTCCTCTCAGTCAGTGTTCTCACATGTATGTACTGTGGGTGTGTTTAAAGTTTCCATGTGTCCAGTGAGGTCTGAGCCAGACCTGAGTAGCACCACTGTGCTAAGTCACCCGATGTGACCAGTGCTTTTGACAGTTGTTATCTCAGCTCTGAGCATATGAGCCCCCTTGTACAGAAAGCTCTTATGCTCGTCGCTCATAGATGTTCTGCAGAATCGTACCTGCTACGATTCCCATTGAGATTTGTTTCACTTCACCTCCAGACCTTCAGAGTGCAGTTATATGTAGAGAAACAAGTCTGGGGATGCTTAGACTAACCTCTGCTATAACTCCAACTGCCGAGAGAATGACACTCGTCAAGCCACAGTTAGCCCTGTCGGCAGGTGCTGTCAGCCTCGTGTCACAAGCTTCAGTGAGCAGCCTGCACAAAGAAGATGTCACTTTGACTGCTAGCTCTCTCACTGCAGTCTGGTGCATGATGTTACGACTCCCATTTGTTTCGCCCAGTCATCTCTGCCACAACTCGCTCCACAACTCGCTCCACGCTCGCCGGCAGTGACAGCCCAGCGACAGTGCTTGCCAGAAGTCCTGCCCAGTTGCCGAGTTTTGTCGATGCCTCACTCGAGGGCACTAGCATGTCGTGCCCCAGGTTGAGTGAAAACCTACAGGGACTCCTATGATGACTGCTTCACCATTCCAGAGGAGACCGTAACCTGTTACGTCACAGCTCAGCCGCAGCGATGTCTCCTGTGTTGCAGTATGTCTAGACACAGGAAGGCGTGCAGTGTTGCCCTTCGACACTCACTGCCTGTGACCACGATGTTTAGCACACCACATATGTTTTTTTCTTCCCTCCCTGTAGGAATTTTTTTTTCCATGTCCATATGTATATATATGTTTTTATTTTGTGTTCTGTGCCCTGTTCCTACGAGAGAGAGACCGAGTTCCTTTTACCACCAGCATTGTCACATTGGGACGACGCACGGTAGGTGGCCGAGCGTATGTAGACAGCCTGTACTGTCTGCACAGACAGCCCATGCTGTCTGCCAGCTTAGTTCATATTTCGCGCCACTCAAGTGTTGCCCTCTGTAGCCAGGCCTCTCGGTGAGCACCACGGCAGCCTGCCTGCCCTTGCCTCCAGCCTGCCTGCCCTTGCCTCGCTCTCACTCACACAGCGGCCTAGCAGGAAGACACAAGGCCTACTCCTAGCTCTCTCTCGTGGGATGGCCCTCCCGGGCCATGGGCACAACACACAAGCCTGTGTACCCACCATGACTTAATAAAGTAAGAAGCCTCCGAAGACGTATCATTTACTCCCTGCTACCAGAACACCAAATAATCCTTTTATAGATGGGAGTGGGTGGTGTTTTGAAGGTTGATTGGGTGGGTGGTATTTTGTTGATTGATGGGGTGGGTGGTATTGTGAAGGTTGATGGAGTGGGTGTTGTTGTGAAGGATGATGGGAGTGGGTGGTGTTTTGAAGGTTGATGGGGTGGGTGGTATTTTGTTGATTGATGGGGTGGGTGGTATTGTGAAGGTTGATGGAGTGGGTGTTGTTTTGAAGGTTGATGGGCGTGGATGGTATTGTGAAGGTTGATGGGGTGGGTTGCATTTTGAAGGTTGATCGGGGTGGGTGTTATTGTGATGGTTGATGGGGGTGCGTGGTATTGTGAAGATTGATGGGGTATGTGTTGTTGTGAAGGTGGATGGGTGTGGGTGGTGTTTTGAAGGTTGATGGGGTGGCTGGTATTGTGAAGGATGATGGGGTGAGTGGTAGTGTGAAGGTTGATGGGGTGTGTGGTATTGTGAATGTTGATGGGGTGGGTGGTATTGGGAAGGTTGATGGAGTAGGTGGTGTTGTGAAGGTTGATGGTGGTCGGTGGTATTGTGGCGGTTGATGGGGGTTGGTGGTATTGTGACGGTTCAGGTGGGCGTGTGATATTGTGAAGGTTGATGTGGGTGGGTGGTATTGTGATGCTTGATGGGGTGGGTGGTATTGTGAAGGTTAATGGGGTGGGTGGTGTTGTGAAGGTGGATGGGGGTGGATGGTATTTTGAAGGTTGATGGCGTGGGTTGTATCGTGTCGGTTGATCGGGGAGGGTGGTATTATGAAGGTTGATGGTGGTGAGCGGCATTGTGGAGGTTGATGGGGTACGTGTTGTTGTGAAGGTGGATGGGTGTGGGGGTGTTTTGAAGGTTGATGGGGTGGGTGGTATTGTGAAGGTTAATGGGGTGGGTGGTGTTGAGAAGGTTGATGTAGGTGAGTGGTATTGTGATGGTTGATGGGCGTGGGTGGTATTGTGACGGTTGATGGTGTGGGTGGTGTTGTGAAGGTTGATGAGTTGGTTGGTGTTTTGAAGGTTGATGGGAGTGGGTGGTATTGTGAAGATTGATAGTGTTGGGTGTTGTTTTGAAGGTTGATGGGGTTGGGTGTTATTGTGAAGGTTGATGGGGTGGGTGGTATTGTGAAGGTTGATGGGATTGGTGCTGTTGTGAAGGTTGATGGGGTGGGTGGTATTGTGAAGGTTGATGGGGTTGGTGCTGTTGTGAAGGTTGATGGGGTGGGTGGTATTGTGAAGGTTGATGGGGTTGGTGCTGTTGTGAAGGTTGATGGGGTGGGTGGTATTGTGAAGGTTGATGGGATTGGTGCTGTTGTGAAGGTTGATGGGGTGGGTGGTATTGTGAAGGTTGATGGGGTTGGTGCTGTTGTGAAGGTTGATGGGGTGGGTGGTATTGTGATGGTTGATGGGGTTGGTGGTGTTGTGAAGGTTGATGGGGTTGGTTGTGTTGTGAAAGTTGATGGGGTTGGTGGTGTTGTGAAGGTTGATGCGGTTGGTGGTGTTGTGAAGGTTGATGGGGTTGGTTGTGTTGTGAAGGTTGATGGGGTTGGTGGTGTTGTGAAGGTTAATGGGATGGGCGGTATTGTGAATAATGGCTGAACGGGTATGATGGTGACACTGGTATGATCGTGATACTTGTATGATATATTAGATTTAAGATTTTACCGCTGAAGTGCCTAGTTTTTTGTGCACCCCTTATCCATCGTGTGGACGGTAGCGCACAATCAGGTGGATATACAAAGGGCCGAGGAATTAGTCCCCGACAAGGTTAACATGAATACATTTGAGTTTATATCAACAGTTAACTAATCTGTTACAAGAAAATTTAGAAAATTTGCTTTATATATCCGGTATCTTATTTTCATTAATAACATATCTTGACATATTTCATAGGTTATTTTACTCTCTATTCCTCAATAAGTGGGCAATTAAGCACATAGCATAGAGATAGTAACCATAGACCTGGCCATGTACTTTGCATTTAGTTTAATCATCAGCTGTGTGTCTGCCAAACTGCCAAAAGTACTTGTAACCAAGCCTGAGCCTGGCCACCACAACATCAATCAATCAATCAATAAATAAATAAATCAGACTGTTCACATTGCAAGTTGCTCCATAAACGTACTTATCTACGTTCATGTTATCATAGTGGGCTATACATTTTCTCAGGCTTCTAATTACATTCACTCTCATCATTTACTTCTCTCTTAATATTATTAATAATGCTAGACACAGATATATCAAGGATATATTCTACATTCTCCTTTAGGGTAGTTTTCTTGGCTAACCTATCAAGTTTGTCATGGAGTAATATAATGTGTGATGAGATCCATAACAATTGCACATTAATTCCTTTAAGACAAGTTTAAGAGGGACATTAAAAAGGGGATAAGAAAAGCTAAAAGGGACTATGAAATTAAAGTTGCTAGGGATTCTAAAACTAACCCAAAAAGTTTTTTCCAGGTATGTAGAACAAAAGTCAGAGATAAGATAGGTCCCCTTAAAAATAACTATGGGCATCTTACTGACAAAGAGAATGAAATGTGCTCGATTTTAAATAATTACTTTCTCTCGGTTTTTACACAGGAAGACACAAATAATATTCCGGTAATTAATTTTTATAGTGGGCTAGAAGAAGATAAATTATGTAACATCACAGTCATTAGTGAAATGGTTGTGAAGCAGATAGACCGACTGAAGCAAAATAAGTCGCCGGGTCCTGATGAGCTTTTTTCAAGGGTTCTTAAGGAATGCAAAATGGAACTCTGTGAACCATTAACTAATATTTTTAATTTATCTCTTCAAACAGGTGTAGTGTCTGATATGTGGAAGATGGCTAATGTAATTCCTATTTTTAAAGCAGGGGACAAGTCGTTGCCGTCAAATTACCGCCCAATAAGCCTGACCTCAAATGTAGGCAAATTACTAGAGTCAATTATAGCTGAGATTATAAGAAGCCATTTCGATAAGCATAGCTTGATTAATGATACTCAGCATGGATTCACAAGAGGCCGGTCTTGTCTAACTAATTTATTAACTTTCTTCAGGGCTCTGGTGGCCTGGTGGTTAACGCTCTCGCTTCACACGGTGAGGGCCTGGGTTCGATTCCCAGCCAGAGTAGAAACATTGGACGTGTTTCTTTCCACCTGTTGTCTATGTTCCCCATCAGTAAAATGGGTACCTGGGTGTTAGTCGACTGGTGTGGGTCGCATCCTGGGACACTGACCTAAGGAGGCCTGGTCACAGACCGGGCCGCGGGGGCGTTGACCCCCGGAACTCTCTCCAGGTAAACTCCAGGTAAGCTTTTGAGGCTGTTGACCACGATAAAGAATTTGATATTATTTACTTAGTTTTTAGTAAGGCTTTTGATAGTTCCACACCAGAGACTGTTAAAGAAAGTGGTTTCTCATGGCATTTGGGATAGGGTGCTCTCGTGGATCGAATCATGGATCACAGACAGGAAGCAAGTCGACCTCACCACTGTATTGACCAGTCGACCTCACCACTGTAATGACCAGTCGACTTCACATCACTGTAATGACCAGTCGACCTCACATCACTGTAATGACCAGTCGACCTCACCACTGTATTGACCAGTCGACATCACCATTGTAATGACCAGTCGAATTCACATCACTGTAATGACCAGTCGACCTCAAATCACTGTATTGACCAGTCGACTTCACCACTGTAATGACCAGTCGACCTCACATCACTGTAATGACCAGTCGACCTCACCACTGTAATAACCAGTCGACCTCACCACTGTAATGACCTGTGGACCTCATACCACAATAATTACCTGTCGGCCTCACACCACTATATTAACCTGTCATATCATACCACTATAATGAACTGTCATATCACACCACTGTAATGACCTGTCATATCACAGCAGTGAGAAGAAGAAGAAAGAAGGAATACTGCAACAGGTCTACTGACCCATGCTGAGCAGGTCCATGTCCTCCCCCGGATAAGACAAATGACCCACCCCCCCGGATAAGCCCAATGACCCATCCAGTTTGGTCACCTCCACTCAAGGAAGGAGCACGGCACCAGACCCTGCAGCACAAGCTAGTCAGGTCCAACTCACACCCACTCATGTATTTATCTAACCTATTTTTAAAACTACACAACGTTTTAGCCTGAATAACTGTACTCGGGAGTTTGTTCCACTCATCCACGACTCTATTACCAAACCAGTGCTTTCCTATATCCTTCCTGAATCTGAATTTTTCCAACTTGAAATCATGGCTGCGAGTCCTGTCTTGGGTGGAAATTTTCAGCACGCTATTTACATCCCCTTTATTTATTCCTGTTTTCCATTTATACACCTCGATCATATCCCCCCTAATTCTACGCCTTTCTAGAGAGTGCAGATTCAGGGCCCTCAATCTATCCTCATAGGGAAGATTTCTGATACATGGGATCATCTTTGTCATCTTCCTCTGTACGTTTTCCAGAACATTTGTATCCATTCTGTAATACGGTGACCAGAACTGAGCAGCATAGTCTAAATGAGGCCTAACCAAGGATATACAGAGCTGAAGAACAACCTGAGGACTTCTATTATTTATACTTCTAGATATGAAGCCAAGAATTCTGTTAGCTTTATTGCGAACACTAATGCACTGTTGTCTTGGTTTTAGATTACTGCTAACCAGAACTCCTAAATCCTTTCGCATCAGTAGCATTAAGATCTACATTATTTAGTTTATATGTCGCATGGGTATTTACCTGTCCAATAATTAGAACTTTGCATTTGTCAATATTAAACTGCATCTGCCACTTCTCCGACCATTGCATCAGTCTATTCAAATCATCCTGGAGTGCTCTGGTGTCCTCATTAGAATGAATTGGACGGCCTATTTTGGTGTCATCAGCAAATTTGCTTATGTCGCTATTTATTTCCTCATCTATGTCGTTTAAGTAAATTGTGAACAACAACGGGCCCAACACTGACCCCCGAGGAGCACCACTTGTGATGTGCCCCCATTCTGATTTCTCTCCATTTATGCAAAATCTCTGCTGCATATTTGTCAGCCATGCCTCTACCCAGGAAAAAAATTCTCCTCCTATTCCGTGTGCCTTAAGTTTCCTCAATAGCCTCTGGCGTGGAACTTGATCGAAAGCCTTACTGAAGTCAATATACACAATATCATATTCATTACCATGATCTACCTCCTCAAACACCTTAGTGAAAAAAGTTAGTAAATTCGTAAGTCAGGAACGCCCTTTTGTAAAACCGTGTTGAGATTCATTAATCAATTTATGCCTATCAAGATGGCTACGAATTGCTTCGGCAATTATTGATTCCATAAATTTTCCCACTATGGAGGTAAGGCTTATTGGTCTATAGTACGAAGCCAAGGACCTGTTACCTACCTTGCAAATAGGTATTACATTTGCCATTTTCCACTTATCGGGCACTATGCCAGTTTGTAGTGATATGTTGAAAAGATTAGCCAAAGGTATGCTAACTTCCTCTTTACATTCCTTTAACACCCTTGCAAACAGTTTATCAGGGCCTGGGGATTCGTTAGGTTTTAATTTCTCTATTTGTCTGAGGACCATGTCACTAGTTACCGCAATCGTGCATAGTTCATTATCATCCTGTTCTACATAATCTATTATTTCAGGAATATCGCTAGTATTTTCCTGGGTGAAAACTGAGAGGAAGTAGGTACTGAGAATTTCACACATATCCTTATCACTGTCAGTGATCTGACCAGAGTTACTCTTAAATGGGCCAATCTTGTCCCTAATCTTACTTCTGTATACCTGAAATAATCCTTTTGGGTTAGTCTTTGAATCCCTTGCGACCTTAGCCTCATAATCCCTTTTTGGCTTTTGTTATTCCTTTCTTTATTTCTCTCTTTAATTGAATATATTGATTTTTTAACTGCCCATCCCCTCTTTTGATATGCCTATATATGCCTCTCTTTTGACCAATGAGATGTTTTAATCTATTGTTCATCCATTTGAGATCTTTTTTGTTAGATCTAATTTCCCTACTTGGAACAAAAGTTGCCTGGGCAGCTAGAACTATACTCTGAAAAAATTTCACATTGGCAACCAAGATCACCTACCTGACCCATAGTCAGGACATCCCAATTTAGCTCACCCAGGTAATTTTTCAGTCCCATGAAGTCAGCCAAGCGAAAATCTGGGACAGATATTTGATTGCAGTTATCTGGGTAATTCCATGATATATTGAAACTAAATGATTTGTGATTACTTTCCCCAAGCTCATCATTAACCTCAAGATTATTAATTAGTGAATCTTTGTTGGCAAGAACCAAATCAAGCAGATTGCTACCTCTAGTTGGCTCTGTCACAACCTGTTCTAAAAAGCAATCCTGAACGCTTTGGCAAAGGATCGACCAATGTTGAAAACATTTTGGCAAGGTCTTCGTCGTGGCATCAGGTCCTAATAACAGCAGTGATTAGGTTGTCCACAGTTGAGCAGTCCCGTTTAACGATCCTGCGTTTGGTTATTGGTTATAGATTCATAATTGGGTCAGGTAAGTTTCCAGAACAATTTAGGACTCTGAGCCCACTCTCTTCGAAGAATGTCAACATTTTTCTTAAAGTGTGACATGGAGAAAGAACCAGCTGGAAAATGTCTTCTCCATCAGAAAAGTCTATGTCCAAAATGTGAAGCAAATGAGTTGCCAAGATTGCCTTGTATTTGTCACTGTTTATCAATAACAACATCCAGCCCAGGACTTTCAGCACTAAAACTGCTATAAAACTTCCCAGGTGGGAGTTTTGGCGTTTGTTGAATGTGTCCAATCCGAAGAGGTTCGCTTATGCTCCGTCTCGCTTCCACTGATCTGTATCCATTCTTCTGTCGACCATCCCTTGTGATCAAGTGCCCACCGCAGCCAGTTTTTTTCTTAAGAGCAGCAGTCAATAATTGTTTTTTTGCCAGCTTTCTGGCAGTTCTGCCAACTTCAAGGAAGTTTCGTCGAACCGTTGAAGAATCAACATTTACGCTAGCTGAAGCCAAATCAGCCTTTTTTTATGATAACCTTGCCATCATCAGGTGTTGTCTTGCTTTTCTTACACATCTTTCTCGACGCAGCGCTCCACAATCACCATTGTCGTCAGCTCTCTTCAGAATCCGACCAACGGTTGAATTTGCTAGGGTCAAATTTTGGGCTATCTGTCTGATACTCAAATCAGCATGTTTTCTAAGAGCTACAATACTTGTCCTTTTCTTACATGTAACATCTATCATTTCAGCAGTAATCTTAAACTGAAGTGGAGAATTTAGCGAAACCACATTCACTCATGGAGCATGCTTGCAGGAACAGCCATACAGAGCAACAGCTGTTGTAGCACTGATGAGAGTCGCAGGGTCACTCAAAACAATATGAAATTTAATGAAGAGAGAAATTTCAATTACTCAGACATGGAAAGCTTGAGGAATTAAAACTGTATCAAGGTATACAACAAATTCTAACCATATAATAGAGAGTAAAGTAATGTGAAGGACCTGGGAGTGATAATGTCAGAGGATATGCCTTCAAAGACCACAATAATGTATCTACCGCATCTGCTAGGAAAATAATTGGATGGATAATGAGAACCTTCAAAACTAAGGACGCCAAGCCCATGATGATTCTCTTCAAATCGCTTGTTCTCTCTAGGATGGATTACTGCTGTACACTAACTTCCTTCCCCTTGAAGGAAGGCGAAATTGCTGACCTGGAGAGTGTACAAAGAACTTTCTCGGCACACGTAAGTACGATAAGACGCCTAAATTACTGGGAACGGTTGAAGACCCTTGATTTGTATTCCCTGGAACCCAGGCGAGAGAGAAACATGAAAATATACACTTGGAAAATCCTAGAGGGATTAGTACCAAACTTGAATACGAAAATCACTCCCTATGAAAGCAAAAGATTCGGCAGGAGATGCAACATTCCCCCAATGAAAAGCGCCATGAGTATACTGAGAGACAACACAATAAGTGTCCGGGGTCCAAGACTGTTCAACTGCCTTCCAGCATACTTAAGGGGAATTACCAATAAACCCCTGGCTGTCTTCAAGAAGGCACTGGACAGGCACCTAAATTCAGTACCTGACCAGCTGAGCTGTGATTCGTTCGTCAGTTTGCGTGTGGCCAACAGTAAGCCTGGTTGATCAGACCCTGATCCACCATGAGGCCTGATCTCAGACCGAGCCGCAGAGGCGTTGACTCTCCAAAACCCTCTCCAGGTAAACTCAAGGTAAACTGTATGGTTGTCAAAAATCAGTAGCAAACTCTTGTGAAAAGAAAAGAAATCAAACTACATTAATTAAGCAGGAAACTAAAACATAAGAGATAATCACAAAATTTACTCTTGTCCCAGTTAATTTGCACACTACTGTAGGTGTGGGGGTGAGTCCCCCACATTCACCTCCTGACAAGGTGGGAGTTGGGTTGTCTCATTCACCTGTTTTTTGACATGGTGGGTATGAGCCTCCCAGTCGTACCTCCAGAGAAGTCAGGTGTTGAGAGGGGGTGTGAATCCCTACCACTCACCTTCTAACAATTCAGTCGTGGCATTTGGGTCCCCCCACAGCCGCCTCCTGGCAAGGTGAGTGGAGGGATGTGTGCCCCCCTACATCTTGAAAAGGCATGTGTAGGGTGTTATGTCCTCACAATGGCCTTCTGACAACGTGGATGTGGGAAGGAGTCACTTAATCCTGCCTCTTAAAGTGGATGTGGGGTAGGGGGTGAGTTCTCCACATCCTCGTGACGAGGAAGGAGTTGAAGGCTTTAGAAACATTCAAAAGGATTACTAATTTAAGAATTTTGCATCAGTGACTCACGAGTCATGATGACGGCATTGAGGGGACTAGAGACAGAGTTCGTCATGGCCTCGCTGGCGGGAGATTCATCTGTAAAAACTTGCATTTGTGGCCACAGTGGTGCCTATGTTAGCCTCTCTATGGTGTATAAATATACCTGCTTGGATGAATCTTACTGTAGTCAGCTGACCTAGTGGTATACGCACTGCCCTAGAGTTTTACGATTCACTCACCAGGAGTCATATCCCTGCCCGTGGTGTGGTTTGTTGATAATCGTGTCGTTACGATTTCGTGAGTCAAAGTATCATTCAGTTTGCATCAGTTAGAGATGGAGACTCTCGGCTGTATTTGTAGTTAAATCAAAGCTTGGCAGTAGTGCCATCACAGGGTATTCTGATTTTATTGGACACGGTCATGTAGCTCTTCTTGCGTAACATGAGGAGTGACTGACTAGTGTCATTCTTGCTGTCTCAAATCTTTATATTGTACTGGAATTCTTTGTGTATTGTTGTCCTCATACTGTTGGTGGTCATATCAAAGGCATGATCTATTTCCTGCTTGAAAACATACTGCGCTGGCTAGCTCATCAGTTATATTATGAATTCAAAGGTCAATGTAAGAAAGAATCCATATATAATGGACTCTGTCTCGGTCATTAATTATTTTATTATGCCTGTTCCTGGCTTCGGACGCAAACATGCTAGTCCTGCCTCAAAGGATTATAGCATTTAAGGATGATAGATTGTTACTTAAAATTAAGGTGTCAAGGTTGGACACATGTGCGTGTTTGAGTGCAAGAAGCATAACAAACACCTCAGCCTTTAAAGTGGAAGCTCAATTATTTATGCGTGCTTCACTCTCCAGGTAGGAGCCATCGCTCAGTGTCACAACAACGGCACTACCAGCTGCACTCTGGGTTAAAGGAGAGAACCATCGGTGTAAACAGTTTAAGAGAGAGAGGACACTGTAACTAACGTATCTATGTAATTTAAAGCAATATAATTTGCAAATAACGGAAGTTTAGAATGTGATCTAATTAAGTTCTTTGATGGAAAGGGGTGAACAGTGATTTGGAAAGTTGTAATTTCCCGTAGTGTTGCTAAGTGTTGCTTTAGTCTTCAAGTACTGTCTCTAGTGTTTGTTAATTCAGTCGAAGTATTTTATATCTTTTTCTGAGTATTTATCTGTAATAAATAAGATCGGGAGGACTTGTGTGCAAGATTTGTAATAAGTATTTGAGGATTTTCATGAAAAAAAAGAAGAAAAACATAATACCATATCTGGAACAATATACAATATACGTAAGAAACTTTAGACGACGTATCTGTCAGCTCTGGAACATTACCAATTCACGGCGTGATAATAATCCAGGACGGAGACTGAGAGGAAACCTGCAGAACTAACAAATATGAGAAAACGCAATAAAAAATATTTAAAGTTAGATGTAATGGAGGGATATGAGACTAATGGTCAATGTAACCTCGGGAGTCATCACAATGCAAACCCACAACTCACTCAGCTACTGTACCCGGAGTCAAATATGTAGGAAGTGGGTCAATAAATATACATTCTGTCACACCTATGGCTTGGGAGACCTAGTTCGTCTGTCATTGATTTACGTGATAAAATTACAGGCTTGTGACAGCACCTCAAGACGTTAGTATGTAAATTTGTGAATGTGGTAAGGGAATGTAGTGAGGTCTGTCTTCCTCTCTCTCTCCTCTCATTCATCAAGATGTCAGACCAAGAAAGACCAACACACGCCAGTGTATCTTACTAACCTCTTCTCACTGTACTACGTTAGTTTCCTTACGTGATTTCCAACGTCAGTTTTTTCCTATTTTCTGTGAACTTACAAAACAATGTCTTCTTTATATCAAGTTAGTGTCTGGGGCTCGATTCCCAGCATGAGTGGAAATGTTGGGCATGTTTCCTTACACCTGCTGTCCCTGTTCACCTAACAGTAAGTAGGTATCTGGGTGTTAGTTGCTGCTGTGGATCGCATGTTGGGGGAGGCAGTATGCCATAGATAAGGCTGGGCTCTGAAAAATGGTTTTTGGTAAGATAACTGATCTTAGCCGATAAAACTGATCTGTGTAAAAAAGTAAACTTAAGTTACATAAGCTTATAAAAATGCACATATAACCAAAACAATTCAATTTAAAAATAAGGTCGAGTTAATTCGCCACTGGACGCTTACTGCGCTGCAACATAGTGTTCAGATGTGCACGAATGTCAGTGGAGGTGATCACAAGAGTGACTGGGATACCTACTACAAACATTCTGACGACGCCATCATTCTCTCAGGACTGCCCGTCATCCTAAGACCAGTTTACTTTTGAATGCATCAGTTTCTGCATAATCTAACTGGAGATAAAGATTAAATATTAATTGGTTTTAGTTAGACAAGGAAAGGTAAACTTAACCTAATCTTAATTAAATTAAATTGGTACTGTAATTAGGACTTAACTACGACAATGTTCATGTGTAGGTGCCCAATGTTACATAGCCCATTACAAAATTCTTAGACCAATAAGTTTAAAAAGCCTTCCTTCACTGGTAATAAACATTCAACATTAGTCTGTCCTACCCAGAAGAAACCTGAAAGTTGGTGCACATTTCCAAGTTTTACATGTAAAATATTGCGGATTTTTTTCCAGTGTTTAATCACGTTAAATATATTTAAGCACACCCATATTGAACTGTTTCAATCTGTTGTAACTTATTGATAGGATATTATCCAGTGAGTTAAATTTTTGTAGTTGCAAATTTTCCAACACCCTAGCATAGTTAAAAAAACAAAACATGGAATCGTTAGAATCCGTATGATAACTGAAGAATGACTCTTCTGGTAGGCTTTAACCTTTTATATCTTGTGCGTTGTCCTACATACAAGGTTCACATTGTTATTGGGAAGTAAACAGTCCATATTTGTCAAATGTATTAAAACCTAAAAAACGTGTTTAATGGTAATGCATTTGATAAAATGGATAACACTAAGTTAGAATCTGTTGGTAGAAAATATCTTAAAAACAAATACAGTCAAAAAAGAAGACTGAATTTCCTGAATTCGGTGCAAAAGCTTGAGAATGTTTTGTATGGTGGGCTTAAAACTTTAATAGTGTCTTTCTGAGAAGATTTATTACTTTAGATTTCCTTCTTTATACATTTATTTTTAGCACGTCATCTGATTAGAGATCAATAATTTCCTTTTGAAACTGACTTGAAAGTGTTTCAACACTGCAGTCAAATGGATTTTGAAAAAGCTTTATTTCATCTGTTTTTCCCTTAAGATCAGAAAATCATTTCTGAATTTGTTTTTGCAAGTGATTAGTGATATTTGTTGCAAATAAAGAAGAAATTCTGCATCATTTTCTCTATGAAGTTAAAAACTTTCATCTGTCCTTCAAATAGCATTAATTTTGCCCTGAATACTTTGACATGCGTGAATAGATCACAAATAAAATTTGTTTCACCTTGAAATTTCAGATTCAGTTGATTCACATGGCTTGTCACATCTGCATCAAATGCCAGTTTCTAAAGCCAGTCAGTGTTTGATAAAAATGGTTCGAGTCGATTCTTCTGTGTGAGAAATAAATCAGTTTCCTTTCTGAGTTGAAAGAACCGTGACAGACCCTTTCCACAACTAATCCATCGAACTGCTGTGTAATAAGGCAAGTCAACAATCTCAGAATCAGTTTCTTTCAGCATATCACGAAACTGGCGATGATTAAGCTGGTGATATCGAATGAAACTCACTGTTGAAACAACAGGTTTCCGAACGCAAGACATATCCGCATATTTTCCGCACATTTCCTGGTGATGGATAAAGCAATGCAGAAACATGGGCTTTGAGAATTCGCCATCTTCACAAGTTTTTGTAATTTATCCAACCAAACCTTTCTTCACCCCAGACACGTTCTTTCCTCCATCAATCGTCACATACTCTAGTTTATTCCTCTCATGGTTATATTCTGATACAGTTTTTTTGCAATTCTTGGAAGATGTTTTCTCCGGTTCCTGTGCCGTACATGCTATACATTGATGTTAATCCTGCTTGACATTAAATTCACTGTCGACGCCAGGGATGAATACTAGGAGCTGTGATGTGTCACTCATCATTCAGTTCATCAAGTGCGAGAGAATAAAACTGAAAAATTTCATGCCTTGTCTGCAATTTGATGAATTATATTGCCTCATATATTCTCAGTTCTACGAGCAACATACAGTATTTGGCGCAAGACTGAGGATTTTGAACAGATATTCTTTTTCTGATCATAACTCTGCCACTGCTTCCGTCATACACTCTTTGATCAGATCTCCATCAGTGAATGGCTTTACTCTTTTAGTTCACATATAAGCTACCGTGTAACTGGCCCTGGTTAAAGCTCCATTTTTCAGCTCTCTTCTACGTAAAAAAAACTTGTTGGGAAAGCAACCTGCGAAGCACTGATTCAAAATTTTCGAAAGCTGTGTTCCTGGGAACTGGGAATAACTTGGTTTATGTTTGGTTTCATAGTGCCGACGTACACTCTAGTCCTTCAAAACTGCAACAGTTTCATGGCATACGACACAAGGCTTTTTCAACTGCTTGTACAAAGAATTCCTTCACTCCGCATTCTTCATTAAACAGGCGACACTCACTCTGCACTGTTCTTTTCATTTCTCCTTCTATAACTGAAGGGTATATCAGAAAAATGAAAACATTACAACGATATTTTGATAAAATTTTGACATAAATTGTTACAAGCAACAAAATCCTTATCTTTAAGTGACTTAAGTGACTGAAAATGAGGGTGTATTAGTTATACTATTTATAAATATTTCAAGTTGCTGTGGGCCGCACATAATCTTGTGGGAGGCAGTTTGGAGACCCGTGCTCGATATTCTTCATGATATAAATGACAGATATAAATGATATGAATGCCTGAAAACTATTTTTCAGACACTCTGATGAGTGATAATTTTAAGTAACTATTTTCCAGTTAACTCTATAGGAAGAGTCTCACAGAACGCAATTGTCAATAATGGAATTGCCTATATCGGCGGCATACGTCTGGCACAGAGGGAAACATCTTCGTCACTTAAGAGTTGGAAACCTCAAAATCTTTGTATAATTCCCAGATGAGAAGCGAAGGAAGCCAGAACTACCAACAACGATTTACATAAAGAAACATTTATATCATAGTTAACAAGTTTAAATTGGAAATGGAGTCCAGTATTACAAAGAATTCCAGTGGCTGAGTGTAACACATGTAAGATAGCAGTGGCTGAGTGTAACACATGTAAGATAGCAGTGGCTGAGTGTAACACATGTAAGATAGCAGTGGCTGAGTGTAACACATGTAAGATAACAGTGACTGAGGGTAACACATGTAAGATGACAGTGACTGAGTGTAAAACATGTAAGATAGCAGTGGCTGAGTGTAACACATGTAAGATAACAGTGACTGAGTGTAACACATGTAAGATAACAGTGACTGAGTGTAACACATGTAAGATAACAGTGACAGAGTGTAACACATGTAAGATAACAGTGACTGAGGGTAACACATGTAAGATGACAGTGACTGAGTGTAACACATGTAAGATAACAGTGACTGAGGGTAACACATGTAAGATAACAGTGACTGAGTGTAACACATGTAAGATAACAGTGACTGAGTGTAACACATGTAAGTTAACAGTGACTGAGTGTAACACATGTAAGATAACAGTGACTGAGTGTAACACATGCAAGATAACAGTGACTGAGTGTTACACATGTAAGATAACAGTGACTGAGTGTAACACATGTAAGATAACAGTGACTGAGTGTAACACATGTAAGATGACAGTGAATGAGTGTAACACATGTAAGATAACAGTGACTGAGTGTAACACATGTAAGATAACAGTGACTGAGTGCACATGTAAGATAGCAGTGACTGAGTGTAACACATGTAAGATAACAGTGACTGAGTGTAACACATGTAAGATAACAGTGATTGATTGTAACACATGTAAGATAACAGTGACTGAGTGTAACACATGTAAGATAACAGTGACTGAGTGTAACACATGTAAGATAACAGTGACTGAGTGTAACACATGTAAGATAACAGTGACTGAGTGTAACACATGTAAGATAACAGTGACTGAGGGTAAAACATGTAAGATAACAGTGACTGAGTGTAACACATGTAAGATAACAGTGACTGAGTGTAACACATGCTAGATAACAGTGACTGAGTGTAACACATGTAAGATAACAGTGACTGAGTGTAACACATGTAAGATAACAGTGACTGAGGGTAACACATGTAAGATGACAGTGACTGAGTGTAACACATGTAAGATAACAGTGACTGAGTGTAACACATGCAAGATAACAGTGACTAAGTGTTACACATGTAACATAACACTGACTGAGTGTAACATACGGAAGATAACAGTGCCAGAGTGTAACACATGTAAGATAACAGTGACTGAGTGTAACACATGTAAGATAACAGTGACTGAGTGTAACACATGTAAGATGACAGTGAATGAGTGTAACACATGTAAGTTAACAGTGACTGAGTGTAATACATGTAAGATAACAGTGACTGAGTGCACATGTAAGATAGCAGTGACTGAATGTAACACATGTAAGATAACAGTGACTGAGTGTAACACATGTAAGATAACAGTGACTGATTGTAACACATGTAAGATAACAGTGACTGAGTGTAACACATGTAAGATAAGAGTGACTGAGTGTAACACATGTAAGATAACACTGACTGAGTGAAACATACGGAAGATAACAGTGGCAGAGTGTAACACATGTAAAATAACAATGACTGAGTGTAACACACGTAAGATAACAGTGACTGAGTGTGTCACATGCAAGATAACAGTGACTGAATGTAACACATGTAAGATAACAGTGGCTGAGTGTAACACATGTAAGATAACAGTGACTGAGTGTAACACATGTAAGATAACATGTAAGTGGCTGAGTGTAACACATGTAAGATAACAGTGACTGAGTGCACATGTAAGAACAGTGACTGAGTGTAACACATGTAAGATAACAGTGACTGAGTGTAACACATGTAAGATAACAGTACTGATTGTAACACATGTAGATAACAGTGACTGAGTGTAACACATGTAAGATAACAGTGACTGAGGGTAACACATGTAAGATGACAGTGACTGAGTGTAACACATGTAAGATAACAGTGACTGAGTGTAACACATGCTAGATAACAGTGACTGAGTGTAACACATGTAAGATAACAGTGACTGAGTGTAACACATGTAAGATAACAGTGACTGAGTGTAACACATGCTAGATAACAGTGACTGAGTGTAACACATGTAAGATAACAGTGACTGAGTGTAACACATGTAAGATAACAGTGACTGAGGGAATCACATGTAAGATGACAGTGACTGAGTGTAACACATGTAAGATAACAGTGACTGAGTGTAACACATGCAAGATAACAGTGACTAAGTGTTACACATGTAAGATAACACTGACTGAGTGTAACATACGGAAGATAACAGTGGCAGAGTGTAACACATGTAAAATAACAGTGACTGAGTGTGTCACATGCAAGATAACAGTAACTGAATGTAACACATGTAAGATAACAGTGACTGATTGTAACACATGTAAGATAACAGTGGCTGAGTGTAACACATGTAAGATAACAGTGACTGAGTGTAACACATGTAAGATAACAGTGGCTGAGTGTAACACATGTAAGATAACAGTGACTGAGTGTAACACATGTAAGATAACAGTGGCTGAGTGTAACACATGTAAGATAACAGTGACTGAGTGTAACACATGTAAGATAACAGTGACTGAGTGTAACACATGTAAGATAACAGTGACTGAGTGTTACACATGTAAGATAACAGTGACTGAGTGTAACACATGTAAGTTAACAGTGACTGAGTGTAACACATGTAAGATAACAGTGACTGAGTGCACATGTAAGATAGCAGTGACTGAATGTAACAATGGAAGATAACAGTGACTGAGTGTAACACATGTAAGATAACAGTGACTGATTGTAACACATGTAAGATAACAGTGACTGAGTGTAACACATGTAAGATAAGAGTGACTGAGTGTAACACATGTAAGATAACACTGACTGAGTGAAACATACGGAAGATAACAGTGGCAGAGTGTAACACATGTAAAATAACAATGACTGAGTGTAACACACGTAAGATAACAGTGACTGAGTGTGTCACATGCAAGATAACAGTGACTGAATGTAACACATGTAAGATAACAGTGGCTGAGTGTAACACATGTAAGATAACAGTGACTGAGTGTAACACATGTAAGATAACAGTGGCTGAGTGTAACACATGTAAGATAACAGTGACTGAGTGTAACACATGTAAGATAACAGTGACTGAGTGCACATGTAAGATAGCAGTGACTGAGTGTAACACATGTAAGATAACAGTGACTGAGTGTAACACATGTAAGATAACAGTGACTGATTGTAACACATGTAAGATAACAGTGACTGAGTGTAACACATGTAAGATAACAGTGACTGAGTGTAACACATGTAAGATAACAGTGACTGAGTGTAACACATGTAAGATAACAGTGACTGAGTGTAACACATGTAAGATGACAGTGACTGAGTGTAACACATGTAAGATAACAGTGACTGAGTGTAACACATGCTAGATAACAGTGACTGAGTGTAACACATGTAAGATAACAGTGACTGAGTGTAACACATGTAAGATAACAGTGACTGAGTGTAACACATGCTAGATAACAGTGACTGAGTGTAACACATGTAAGATAACAGTGACTGAGTGTAACACATGTAAGATAACAGTGACTGAGGGTATCACATGTAAGATGACAGTGACTGAGTGTAACACATGTAAGATAACAGTGACTGAGTGTAACACATGCAAGATAACAGTGACTAAGTGTTACACATGTAAGATAACACTGACTGAGTGTAACATACGGAAGATAACAGTGGCAGAGTGTAACACATGTAAAATAACAGTGACTGAGTGTGTCACATGCAAGATAACAGTAACTGAATGTAACACATGTAAGATAACAGTGACTGATTGTAACACATGTAAGATAACAGTGGCTGAGTGTAACACATGTAAGATAACAGTGACTGAGTGTAACACATGTAAGATAACAGTGGCTGAGTGTAACACATGTAAGATAACAGTGACTGAGTGTAACACATGTAAGATAACAGTGGCTGAGTGTAACACATGTAAGATAACAGTGACTGAGTGTAACACATGTAAGATAACAGTGACTGAGTGTAACACATGTAAGATAACAGTGACTGAGTGTTACACATGTAAGATAACAGTGACTGAGTGTAACACATGTAAGATAACAGTGACTGAGTGTAACACATGTAAGATAACAGTGACTGAGTGTAACACATGTAAGATAACAGTGACTGAGTGTTACACATGTAAGATAACAGTGACTGAGTGTAACACATGTAAGATAACAGTGACTGAGTGTAACACATGTAAGATAACAGTGACTGAGTGTAACATACGGAAGATAACAGTGACAGAGTGTAACACATGTAAGATAACAGTGACTGAGTGTTACACATGTAAGATAACAGTGACTGAGTGTAACACGTGTAAGATAACAGTGACTGAGTGTAACACATGTAAGATAACACTGACTGAGTGTAACATACGGAAGATAACAGTGGCAGAGTGTAACACATGTAAGATAACAGTGACTGAGTGTAACACATGTAAGATAACAGTGACTGAGTGTTACACATGTAAGATAACAGTGACTGAGTGTAACACATGTAAGTTAACAGTGACTGAGTGTAACACATGTAAGATAACAGTGACTGAGTGCACATGTAAGATAGCAGTGACTGAATGTAACAATGGAAGATAACAGTGACTGAGTGTAACACATGTAAGATAACAGTGACTGATTGTAACACATGTAAGATAACAGTGACTGAGTGTAACACATGTAAGATAAGAGTGACTGAGTGTAACACATGTAAGATAACACTGACTGAGTGAAACATACGGAAGATAACAGTGGCAGAGTGTAACACATGTAAAATAACAATGACTGAGTGTAACACACGTAAGATAACAGTGACTGAGTGTGTCACATGCAAGATAACAGTGACTGAATGTAACACATGTAAGATAACAGTGGCTGAGTGTAACACATGTAAGATAACAGTGACTGAGTGTAACACATGTAAGATAACAGTGGCTGAGTGTAACACATGTAAGATAACAGTGACTGAGTGTAACACATGTAAGATAACAGTGACTGAGTGCACATGTAAGATAGCAGTGACTGAGTGTAACACATGTAAGATAACAGTGACTGAGTGTAACACATGTAAGATAACAGTGACTGATTGTAACACATGTAAGATAACAGTGACTGAGTGTAACACATGTAAGATAACAGTGACTGAGTGTAACACATGTAAGATAACAGTGACTGAGTGTAACACATGTAAGATAACAGTGACTGAGTGTAACACATGTAAGATAACAGTGACTGAGGGTAACACATGTAAGATGACAGTGACTGAGTGTAACACATGTAAGATAACAGTGACTGAGTGTAACACATGCTAGATAACAGTGACTGAGTGCAACACATGTAAGATAACAGTGACTGAGTGTAACACATGTAAGATAACAGTGACTGAGTGTAACACATGCTAGATAACAGTGACTGAGTGTAACACATGTAAGATAACAGTGACTGAGTGTAACACATGTAAGATAACAGTGACTGAGGGTATCACATGTAAGATGACAGTGACTGAGTGTAACACATGTAAGATAACAGTGACTGAGTGTAACACATGCAAGATAACAGTGACTAAGTGTTACACATGTAAGATAACACTGACTGAGTGTAACATACGGAAGATAACAGTGGCAGAGTGTAACACATGTAAAATAACAGTGACTGAGTGTGTCACATGCAAGATAACAGTAACTGAATGTAACACATGTAAGATAACAGTGACTGATTGTAACACATGTAAGATAACAGTGGCTGAGTGTAACACATGTAAGATAACAGTGACTGAGTGTAACACATGTAAGATAACAGTGGCTGAGTGTAACACATGTAAGATAACAGTGACTGAGTGTAACACATGTAAGATAACAGTGGCTGAGTGTAACACATGTAAGATAACAGTGACTGAGTGTAACACATGTAAGATAACAGTGACTGAGTGTAACACATGTAAGATAACAGTGACTGAGTGTTACACATGTAAGATAACAGTGACTGAGTGTAACACATGTAAGATAACAGTGACTGAGTGTAACACATGTAAGATAACAGTGACTGAGTGTAACACATGTAAGATAACAGTGACTGAGTGTTACACATGTAAGATAACAGTGACTGAGTGTAACACATGTAAGATAACAGTGACTGAGTGTAACACATGTAAGATAACAGTGACTGAGTGTAACATACGGAAGATAACAGTGACAGAGTGTAACACATGTAAGATAACAGTGACTGAGTGTTACACATGTAAGATAACAGTGACTGAGTGTAACACGTGTAAGATAACAGTGACTGAGTGTAACACATGTAAGATAACACTGACTGAGTGTAACATACGGAAGATAACAGTGGCAGAGTGTAACACATGTAAGATAACAGTGACTGAGTGTAACACATGTAAGATAACAGTGACTGAGTGTAACACATGTAAGATAACAGTGACTGAGTGTAGCACATGTAAGATAACAGTGACTGAGGGTAACACATGTAAGATGACAGTGACTGAGTGTAACACATGTAAGATAACAGTGACTGAGTGCAACACATGCAACATAACAGTGACTAAGTGTTACACATGTAAGATAACACTGGCTGAGTGTAACATACGGAAGATAACAGTGGCAGAGTGTAACACATGTAAAATAACAGTGACTGAGTGTAACACACGTAAGATAACAGTGACTGAGTGTATCACATGCAAGATTACAGTGACTGAGTGTAACACATGTAAGATAACAGTGACTGATTGTAACACATGTAAGATAACAGTGGCTGAGTGTAACACATGTAAGATGACAGTGAATGAGTGTAACACATGTAAGATAACAGTGACTGAGTGTAACACATGTAAGATAGCAGTGGCTGAGTGTAACACATGTAAGATAACAGTGACTGAGTGTAACACATGTAAGATAACAGTGACTGATTGCAACACATGTAAGATAACAGTGACTGAGTGTAACACATGTAAGATAACAGTGACTAAGTGTAACACATGTAAGATAACAGTGACTGAGTGTAACACATGTAAGATAACAGTAAATGAGTGTAACACATGTAAGATAACAGTGGCTGAGTGTAACACATGTAAGATAACAGTGACTGATTGTAACACATGTAAGATAACAGTGACTGAGTGTAACACATGTAAGATAACAGTGACTGAGTGTGTCACATGCAAGATAACAGTAACTGAATGTAACACATGTAAGATAACAGTGACTGATTGTAACACATGTAAGATAACAGTGGCTGAGTGTAACACATGTAAGATAACAGTGACTGAGTGTAACACATGTAAGATAACAGTGGCTGAGTGTAACACATGTAAGATAACAGTGACTGAGTGTAACACATGTAAGATAACAGTGGCTGAGTGTAACACATGTAAGATAACAGTGACTGAGTGTAACACATGTAAGATAACAGTGACTGAGTGTAACACATGTAAGATAACAGTGACTGAGTGTTACACATGTAAGATAACAGTGACTGAGTGTAACACATGTAAGATAACAGTGACTGAGTGTAACACATGTAAGATAACAGTGACTGAGTGTAACACATGTAAGATAACAGTGACTGAGTGTTACACATGTAAGATAACAGTGACTGAGTGTAACACATGTAAGATAACAGTGACTGAGTGTAACACATGTAAGATAACAGTGACTGAGTGTAACATACGGAAGATAACAGTGGCAGAGTGTAACACATGTAAGATAACAGTGACTGAGTGTTACACATGTAAGATAACAGTGACTGAGTGTAACACATGTAAGTTAACAGTGACTGAGTGTAACACATGTAAGATAACAGTGACTGAGTGCACATGTAAGATAGCAGTGACTGAATGTAACAATGGAAGATAACAGTGACTGAGTGTAACACATGTAAGATAACAGTGACTGATTGTAACACATGTAAGATAACAGTGACTGAGTGTAACACATGTAAGATAAGAGTGACTGAGTGTAACACATGTAAGATAACACTGACTGAGTGAAACATACGGAAGATAACAGTGGCAGAGTGTAACACATGTAAAATAACAATGACTGAGTGTAACACACGTAAGATAACAGTGACTGAGTGTGTCACATGCAAGATAACAGTGACTGAATGTAACACATGTAAGATAACAGTGGCTGAGTGTAACACATGTAAGATAACAGTGACTGAGTGTAACACATGTAAGATAACAGTGGCTGAGTGTAACACATGTAAGATAACAGTGACTGAGTGTAACACATGTAAGATAACAGTGACTGAGTGCACATGTAAGATAGCAGTGACTGAGTGTAACACATGTAAGATAACAGTGACTGAGTGTAACACATGTAAGATAACAGTGACTGATTGTAACACATGTAAGATAACAGTGACTGAGTGTAACACATGTAAGATAACAGTGACTGAGTGTAACACATGTAAGATAACAGTGACTGAGGGTAACACATGTAAGATGACAGTGACTGAGTGTAACACATGTAAGATAACAGTGACTGAGTGTAACACATGCTAGATAACAGTGACTGAGTGTAACACATGTAAGATAACAGTGACTGAGTGTAACACATGTAAGATAACAGTGACTGAGTGTAACACATGCTAGATAACAGTGACTGAGTGTAACACATGTAAGATAACAGTGACTGAGTGTAACACATGTAAGATAACAGTGACTGAGGGTATCACATGTAAGATGACAGTGACTGAGTGTAACACATGTAAGATAACAGTGACTGAGTGTAACACATGCAAGATAACAGTGACTAAGTGTTACACATGTAAGATAACACTGACTGAGTGTAACATACGGAAGATAACAGTGGCAGAGTGTAACACATGTAAAATAACAGTGACTGAGTGTGTCACATGCAAGATAACAGTAACTGAATGTAACACATGTAAGATAACAGTGACTGATTGTAACACATGTAAGATAACAGTGGCTGAGTGTAACACATGTAAGATAACAGTGACTGAGTGTAACACATGTAAGATAACAGTGGCTGAGTGTAACACATGTAAGATAACAGTGACTGAGTGTAACACATGTAAGATAACAGTGGCTGAGTGTAACACATGTAAGATAACAGTGACTGAGTGTAACACATGTAAGATAACAGTGACTGAGTGTAACACATGTAAGATAACAGTGACTGAGTGTTACACATGTAAGATAACAGTGACTGAGTGTAACACATGTAAGATAACAGTGACTGAGTGTAACACATGTAAGATAACAGTGACTGAGTGTAACACATGTAAGATAACAGTGACTGAGTGTTACACATGTAAGATAACAGTGACTGAGTGTAACACATGTAAGATAACAGTGACTGAGTGTAACACATGTAAGATAACAGTGACTGAGTGTAACATACGGAAGATAACAGTGGCAGAGTGTAACACATGTAAGATAACAGTGACTGAGTGTTACACATGTAAGATAACAGTGACTGAGTGTAACACGTGTAAGATAACAGTGACTGAGTGTAACACATGTAAGATAACACTGACTGAGTGTAACATACGGAAGATAACAGTGGCAGAGTGTAACACATGTAAGATAACAGTGACTGAGTGTAACACATGTAAGATAACAGTGACTGAGTGTAACACATGTAAGATAACAGTGACTGAGTGTAGCACATGTAAGATAACAGTGACTGAGGGTAACACATGTAAGATGACAGTGACTGAGTGTAACACATGTAAGATAACAGTAACTGAGTGCAACACATGCAAGATAACAGTGACTAAGTGTTACACATGTAAGATAACACTGGCTGAGTGTAACATACGGAAGATAACAGTGGCAGAGTGTAACACATGTAAAATAACAGTGACTGATTGTAACACACGTAAGATAACAGTGACTGAGTGTATCACATGCAAGATTACAGTGACTGAGTGTAACACATGTAAGATAACAGTGACTGATTGTAACACATGTAAGATAACAGTGGCTGAGTGTAACACATGTAAGATGACAGTGAATGAGTGTAACACATGTAAGATAACAGTGACTGAGTGTAACACATGTAAGGTAGCAGTGGCTGAGTGTAACACATGTAAGATAACAGTGACTGAGTGTAACACATGTAAGATAACAGTGACTGATTGTAACACATGTAAGATAACAGTGACTGAGTGTAACACATGTAAGATAACAGTGACTAAGTGTAACACATGTAAGATAACAGTGACTGAGTGTAACACATGTAAGATAACAGTAAATGAGTGTAACACATGTAAGATAACAGTGGCTGAGTGTAACACATGTAAGATAACAGTGACTGATTGTAACACATGTAAGATAACAGTGACTGAGTGTAACACATGTAAGATAACAGTGACTGAGTGTAACACATGTAAGATAACAGTGACTGAGTGTAACACATGTAAAATAACAGTGACTGAGTTTTACACATGTAAGATAACAGTGACTGAGTGTTACACATGTAAGATAACACTGACTGAGTGTAACACATATAAGATAACAATGAATGAGTGTAATTCATGGAAGAAAACAATGAGTGTAACACATGAAAGATAACAGTGACTGAGTGGATCACATGTAAGATAACAGTGATTGAGTGTAATGCATCCACGATAACAGTGACTGAATGTAACACATGGAAGATAACAGTGATTGGGTGTAACACATGTAAGACAACAGTGACTGAGTGTAACACATGGAAGATAACAGTGATTGAGTGTAACACATGGAAGATAACAGTGACTGAGTGTAACACATGTAAGATAACAAAGATTGAGTGTAACACATGGAAGATAACAGTGATTGAGTGTAACACATGGAAGATAACAGTGACTGAGTGTAACACATGGAAGACAACAGTGATTGAGTGTAACACATGGAAGATAACAGTGACTGAGTGTAACACATGTAAGATAACAAAGATTGAGTGTAACACATGGAAGATATCAGTGATTGAGTGTAACACATGTAAGATAACAGTGATTGTGTGTAACACATGGAAGATATCAGTGATTGAGTGTAACACATGTATGATAACAGTGACTGAGTGTAACGCAAGATATCAGTGACTGAGTGTAACACATGTAAGATAACAGTGACTGAGTGTAACACATGTAAGATAACAGTGACTGAGTGCAACACATGTAAGATAATAGTGATTGAGTGTAACACATGTAAGGTAACAGTGACTGAGTGTAACACATGCAAGATAACAATGACTGAGTGTAACACATGTAGGATAACAGTGAGTGTAAGACATGTAAGATAACATTGGCTGAGTGTAACACATGTAAGACAGTATTGAATGAATGTAGCACATGTAAGATAACAGTGACTGAATGTAACACACGTAAAATAACAGTGACTGAAAATAGCACATGTAAGATAATAGTGACTGAATGTAACACATGTAAGATAGCAGTGACTGAGTATAACACATGTAAGATAACAGTGACTGAGTGTAACACATGCAAGATAACAGTGACTGAGTGTAATACATTTAAGATAACAGTGACTGAGTGTAACACATGCAAGATAACAGTGACTGAGTGTAATACATTTAAGATAACAGTGACTGAGGGTAATACATTTAAGATAACGTGTTAGATAACAGGTAAATCATGCATTTTTAACTTATCTTTACTATTACTAGTCTATTATTTTCAGTCTCCTGATGTATTTCTTAATAATTGTACAATACAATACAATACAATATTTATTTCTTTGCAAGTTTACATTGAGATTCTGTAAGTACAATAATGAGTTGCAGTGCCAAGAGCCACTATCATGCCATGCCATTATGACCACACTAAATTAATGGCTTGCAGACTACTTAATACTAGAGAAATTGATCAGAGTTTGGTAAAGTTGTACATCTGTTTTTAATTAAAGTAGACAGTAAGTTTATTCAAGTTACAATCTGGGGATATTACATTGAGACAATTTGAATGTATTTTGTAGGTTGAGTATATCAAGTTATTGTGTATATTTAAGTTACATTATTGGAATATAATACTAAGCGTTGGTGAAAGTAGTTTACAGTATGAGAATGCTACAATATGGTGTAAGGCAGTATAGTTTTGTGAAGGTATTTATTCTACAGTGTAATATAAGTTATGTATGAACTTTGGGTATTTAAATTTTGAAATGTTAAGATTTAGGTAATTGGGAGTTTTTTTTTTTTTTTGGGGGGGGGGGTAAATTTAAATATTGAATATTTAGTTTAGGGTGAGTAGATGGTTTTTAAGAAAAGTCTTAAATTGATGTTCAGACCTGATTACTTTAGTATTTACTGGTAATGAGTTCCAAATTTTGGGGCCCTTTATGTGCATAGAGTTCCTACATATGGACACGGGGTACATCTGTGTCTTGTGTTATGGTCGTGTGTTCTGAGTATGCTGTGTGTAGTGGGAATCTCTTATCATTCTGACTGCAGCCTTTTGCTGGATTATAAGCGGTCTTAGGTGATTTAATGTTGTTGAGTCCCATGCACAAATTCCATAGGTGAGATAAGGGTAAATGAGTGAATGATACAGTGCAAGGAGAGCTGATTGTGGAACATAGTACAGTATCTTTGATAGTACGCCTACAGTTTTAGGGATTTTCTTGGAAATTTGTTTGCTGTATAGCCCTTGTGGCTTAGCGCTTCTTTTTGATTATAATAATAATAATAATAATTGGAAATTTGTTGCATATGGGCCTGGAATTTAAGGCTACTGTCAAGGTGGATTCCTAGGAATTTTCCCTCTGTGAGTCTTGTGATGGGTGATCCCTTTAGCGCTATGTTAAGTGGAACATTTGCAGCTCTGTTTCCAAACTTAATGAAATAGGTTTTGTCAGTATTTAGTGTAAGCTTGTTGGTCATCATCCAGGTAGATATTTTCTGCAATTCAGCATTAACAGCGTTGGCCAGTATGACTGGGTTTGGGTGAGAGAAGTATGTTGTGTCATCTGCAAATAATATGGGTTTGAGTAGTTGAGATGCATTCGGTAGGTCATTGATATAAATGAGAAAGAGAGGGCCAAGGACACTTCCTTGTGGGACCCCCAACTGTAATTGGTTGTGTGGAAGACTTAGCTCCATTTGTGTACACCTATTGGCTGCTGATAGTAAGGTATGACTTTAAGTAGTTAAGGGAGTGCCCTCTTATACCATAGTGCGTTAATTTAATGTGCAGCAAATCATGGTCGACTGTATCAAAAGCTTTACGTAAATCAATAAAGATTCCCAGCGGGACTTCTTTCTTCTCGAGAGCGGTGTATATTAGTTCTAGCATGTGTACAATAGCATCATTTGTGCTTTTATTAGTCCTGAATCCAAACTGAGTGGGGCTGAGTATGTCTTGAGAGACGAGGAAGGAATAGATCTGCCTATGAATTAATTTTTCAAAGATTTTAGAGAGCAGAGGTAAGTTAGATATTGGTCTATAGTTATTCAAGTCTGTTTGATCTCCTTTGTGAATCGGGGTCACCCTTGCTATTTTGAGAACTGATGGGAAGGTTGAGTATTCAATGGATTTGTTAAAAAGTGTTGCAATAATTGGTAACAGTACTTGAGAAGATTTTTGTACATAAAAGGTGGTAAGTTATTTATATATCCTGCCTTGTTTTTAAGGGTATTGATGATGAGCGAGATTTCTGGTGGGTTGGTTGAGGCTGGGAATAGTGTAATCGGGTAGGTACCCCGCGAGGTAGTCTGATTGACGGGTGTTTGAGCTTGGGATTTTGCTCGCTAGATTCTTTCCTATGGCGGAGAAGAAAACATTGAGTGTGTTTGCTGTTTCAGTTATTGGGATTTTGTTAATTTGATTGTTTTGTTTTTGGATATCTTTTAAGTTCCTAGAATTTCAAATAGGGTTTTCCAGGCCTTTTTCATTTCACTTTTTATGTAATATAATCTGTTCTCATAATACAATTTTTACCCTCATATCAGGCTGGTAAGGACTGACGAGTAACATTTAGAATAGTCTCTGGTTATTTGGCCCATTCTATACTTTTTCATATAGGTGCTTTGTGTTAATGGATTTAAGGATGCTACGTGTTAGCCAGGGACTGTTCAGTCTCTAAGCTATGATCTGTTTATTTTTTGGGGGGCAATGCTTGTTATAGAGGTAATGGGTTACTTTTAGAAAGTTACTGTTACATTCATCAGTATCTGTATATGTTTCTAGCTCATTATTCCAGTAGACGTTAATCATAACTGCTGTCTCATTATGTAGTTTGAAGATAACTTTAGTAGTGTCTTGTGGCAATTTACCTAAGTTGGTTATGAGAAGGTAGGGTAGTGGTCTGTGGTGTTGTCTGTGATTATGCCTGATTTTAAAGGAGATATGGTGTTAGTCCAGATATGGTCTAATAATGATATGGTCTAATAAGATATGGGTTTTGTTATTGTTGGTAGCAACAAGCAGTTACTCGTAGTGTTTGTGAATTCGGTTACTTGTGGGTCCTGGTCATGTAGGAAATTTATGATGAAATCCCCTGTGAGCAGTAAGCGGTCATTATTCATGTGCGCATCAGTGATCATGTTTCCTAATTTGTCATTAAAATGGTAAATGTTCGACTGTGTTACTCTGTAGATGTTTATGACTGTGAGGGGTTTTTCCGGTCTTTTGATTAAAATTTAGCTATTATATATTCTCCATTTTTGTCCCTTTTGCAAGAATTGTTGATATATTCAAGTTGATCTGAGTAGTATATAGCTGTTCCATCCCCTTGCTGGTCTGTCCTACAGTTGTGTATGGCTGTGTAACCAGGAATGGCATAAACATCTGTAGTACCAGGCTGTAGCCAGGCTTCAGTGAGTGTGATGACTGACATACTGGAATGAAGGGAACTGAGTAATGCTGTGAGGTCATCGTAATGTTTGCTCAAAGACCTGACATTGTAATTAAAGATAGTTATGTTTTTTTGGATCTAAGTAATGTCTTTGCTTGGTCTGCTGTATAGTAATTACAGTTGCTGTTCCATACTTGTAAGTCATATAATAAAAGGTTGATATCAGGATCAATGCTTGTAATCATATGATTGTACGTGAGTCTACAACTAGACTTTTGAATAACGTGTTATGTTGGACTTAATATCATGACACTAAACTTATTTATCTTACTAGCTAATGGATTGTTTCAGTAGTTTTTAAAGAAAAAAAAATACCGTGACTGGAACAATACACAAATAACCCGCACATAGAAGAGAAGAGCTTACGACGACGTTTCGGTCCGACTTGGACCATTTACAAAATCACACTGACAGTGTGACCTTGTAAATGGTCCAAGTCGGACCGAAACGTCGTCGTAAGCTCCTCTCTTCTATGTGAGGGTTATTTGTGTATTGAGCTGTAGTATTAATACTGAACAATAATACTGATCTGTACTGGAACTTATAATTAAAATGAATAATCTGTAGGTAATTAAAATTAATAGTCTGATGGTAATGGTAGTCAATAAAGAGACAAAACTAATAGGTTGTAAATATTACATTAAAATAAGTAATTATATAATACAGGGATATTATTAACTCATATTATGGCACAAGTTTGACAATATAAGTTTGCACTGGTTATCTCTTCTGTAATAATAGTTTATAATGGTAAACAGGTAATCGCAAATTAAAATAAAAAATAAAAAAAAAATTTAAAGATTGTTAGTTAAAAGTTATTGTAGTACAGTTATGATGTAATATTTCACTGGTTGATTTTTACTAAAATAAAGAAATACAACACTTAAGTATCTGTATTAGCACCCTAATTATTAATTTTGTATTACTGTCTTTCCTTTAATTTTCTGTCTTTCTCCCATTTTAGTAAAAAAAAAAGAAAAAAATCAATGGTTAGTGTATACCAGAAGACGGGACACCCGGGGAATTTAACCTTTGATAGTACAGTAGGTGAGTTTACACACAACGTCGTCTGAGAGAATCATCCGTCGAGACATAATAACACCGAAAGAATAATTGTCAAGATATAAACAAAACATACAATTATTCGTCATAACATAAAATAAACAACACTGAGAATCATCTGTTAGAACATGAACGACACTACGAGAATCAACTGTCATGACAAACAACACTTTCTGAATTATCCATCATTATTACATTAACAATATGATCTGAGATATGAACACCATATGAGAGAATCATCCATCATTAAGACACAAACAACACTCTCTGAGAGAACTGTTCATCGTTAGTGGTCAACCTATATATTGTTCACTGTAGACTCTAGAAGAGACATGAAATTCGATCTAGTGCCGGTTTATCAGTATACAAACAAATAGGCGAGCACTGTAGAGTGATGCGATCATCGGAGGGAAGACGGAGCCTCCAGCAATCCTTGCGTTGAAGACCTCACGAGAGTATAAAACTTCATGTATGTAAATTAAATAGTTTTTAAATAATTAAAAAGTTCCTGTCGTTTAAGTTAAAGCTTTCTGAAAACCCTTTGTACGTAATTAAGTACTGAGATTGAATGAAATAACGAAACGTGAAAAAATCCAACCAATAATGTCTTTAAAATAACCAATAAAGCCTATTCTGTAGAGAGTGGTAAATTATGTGTACATTGCTCAAAGGTAAGATTTAGGCTAGGCCTATGAACCGAGTTCCATGTGCTAGGCCACATTTTCTCCTGATTTTGGCCTCATTATAACAGATTGCAAATAATAAGCTCTAGGGGCCCCAATGAAACGAATTAATACGGTTCTCAGTTGTTATTTTATCTGTTTGTTTTACCTTACAATATTTGGTAATTTCGTAAAAAGTTACTGACTGGGGCTATAATCTATACTATCCCAGGCCATCTAGGTCTTCATCCCTTGATGTGTAGAATAATGTCTTGCATTTCATTGACAACCCTCATGAATATTTTTTTCCATCAATTTGTCTGGACATCTTCACATCCCAGTCAAACAAGTTTTGAAGAAGGACGAGAATACAAGAGTCCGCTCAACGAGAGAAGACCTAATCTCGGTATAATGTTTGTCAGAAGATTTACGAGTGTCAAGTACCACACTATGTAAGGTGTTGATCTAATCCAAACCAAGAAAACTGCAAAACTCGGTTTATCTGGGACTGGTACGTCATCAGATAGTAAAACAATATAGTGTTAGATAATATCAGTAGATGTAGTGAGCAACCAGTCCTTACAAGAAGGACATACTGGTGCCACATGATCTCAATAATACTAGCAATAAACAACTTACTGTTATGGTGATTCTTTTTCTTTATGACTCTCACTCTTCTAGCTCCTTATCAATAATATATATATATATATATATATATATATATATATATATATATATATATATATATATATATATATATATATATATATACATATATATATATATATATATATATATATATATATATATATATATATATATATATATATATATATATATATACATATATATATATATATATATATATATATATATATATATATATATATATATATATATTTATATACATATATATATATATATATATATATATATATATATATATATATATATATATATATATATATATATATATATATATTAAGAGAACCCTTGCTACAGCTGGATGCCCTGCCGAGAGGGAGCCACGATCACTTGCAGCAAACAATACCCACAACCCAGCAAACCGCCCCGACGGGATCACCATCTATCCTTGGAAGAATGGCAAGCTCTTAGCATGGGACTATACCTGTGTGTCCACACTGGCTGACACCTATATCCGTCACAGTGTGGGGCGACAGGGAGGAGCTGCTGACCACAGGGAGGAGTACAAGATCAGCAAGTACAGGGACATTAGCCAACAGTATCAATTTGTCCCAGTGGGATCGGAGACCTTGGGATCATGGGGAAAAAATGCCACACGTTTCCTTAAAGAATTGGGTTCCAGACTCATCGACACCACCAGGGACCCAAGGGCAGCCACTTTCATGTTCCAGCGCCTCAGCGTCGCCATCCAGAGGGGAAATGCTTGCTGCATACTTGGCTCACGTCCAGCCTCGGAGGAGCTGGAGGAAATTCATCATCTTTGATACATTGTGCCATTGTATTCATGTTTATGTTTTTTTCTGTAAATGTATTTTGTTTATATATATATATATATATATATATATATATATATATATATACATATATATATACATATATATATATATATATATATACATATATATATATATATATATATATACATATATATATATATATATATATATATATATATATGTATATATATATATATATATATATATATTTATATATATATATATATATATATATATATATATATATATATATGTATATATATATATATATATATATATATATATATATATATATATATATATATATATATATATATATATATATATATATATATATATATATATATATATGAAGCTTGAGGTCTTTCTGTCCCTTTACAGTTTCACAGCCTATAAATGGGCCAAAATAGGTGCAATTTTTCATAAATAATTTAATTCTAAAACTCTGAAAAAAAACGATGTGTTGACAAAAAAAATATATTCTGATATACACCTATTACTTCTCTGTGTACATTCCCAGTGCATAAAATATTTCAAAAAACTGATTGAGATTTTATAATGTAGACTCAATTTTAAAGATGTGTAAGATACATATACAAGTAAGGTGTTAAAACTAGCCAGAGGCAAGTGTTAAATATTGAACAGCGGCTGTTTACTGACGACGAAAATGTTGCTTCACATTTTTTAAAATCCTTGTAAATGTTGTTAAGTCTTCTAGAGAGAGCAGTAAATATTTCCCTAATGTAGCAATGTGTATATTGTTGAAGCAGCCTTGTTAAGGAGCCCCTTTATGATCATGGCCAGTGTGTTGATGAGTCGAGTGTGTTGATGAGTCGAGTGTGTTGATGAGTCGAGTGTATTGATGAGTCGAGTGTGTTGATGAGTCGAGTGTATTGATGAGTCGAGTGTGTTGATGAGTCGACTGTATTGATGAGTCGAGTGTGTTGATGAGTCGAGTGTGTTGATGAGTCGAGTGTGTTGATGAGTCGAGTGTGTTGATGAGTCGAGTGTGTTGATGAGTCGAGTGTGTTGATGAGTCGACTGTATTGATGAGTCGAGTGTGTTGATGAGTCGAGTGTATTGATGAGTCGACTGTATTGATGAGTCGAGTGTGTTGATGAGTCGAGTGAATTGATGAGTCGAGTGCGTTGATGAGTCGAGTGTGTTGATGAGTCGAGTGTGTTGATGAGTCGAGTGTGTTGATGACTCGAGTGTGTTGATGAGTCGAGTGTGTTGATGAGTCGAGTGTGTTGATGAGTCGAGTGTATTGATGAGTCGAGTGTGTTGATGAGTCGAGTGTATTGATGAGTCGACTGTATTGATGAGTCGAGTGTGTTGATGAGTCGAGTGTATTGATGAGTCGAGTGCGTTGATGAGTCGAGTGTGTTGATGAGTCGAGTGTGTTGATGAGTCGAGTGTGTTGATGAGTCGAGTGTGTTGATGAGTCGAGTGTGTTGATGAGTCGAGTGTGTTGATGAGTCGAGTGTGTTGATGAGTCGAGTGTGTTGATGAGTCGAGTGTGTTGATGAGTCGAGTGTGTTGATGAGTCGAGTGTGTTGATGTGTCGAGTGTGTTGATGTGTCGAGTGTGTTGATGAGTCGAGTGTGTTGATGAGTCGAGTGTGTTGATGAGTCGAGTGTGTTGATGAGTCGAGTGTGTTGATGTGTCGAGTGTGTTGATGAGTCGAGTGTGTTGATGAGTCGAGTGTGTTGATGAGTCGAGTGTGTTGATGAGTCGAGTGTGTTGATGAATCTAGTGTGTTGATGTGTCGAGTGTGTTGATGAGTCGAGTGTGTTGATGAGTCGAGTGTGTTGATGAGTCGAGTGTGTTGATGAGTCGAGTGTGTTGATGAGTGTGTTCATGAGTCGAGTGTGTTCATGAGTCGAGTGTGTTCATGAGTCGAGTGTGTTGATGAGTCGAGTGTGTTGATGAGTCGAGTGTGTTCATGAGTCGAGTCTGTTGATGAGTCGAGTGTGTTGATGAGTCGAGTGTGTTGATGAGTCGAGTGTGTTGATGAGTCGAGTGTGTTGATGAGTCGAGTGTGTTGATGAGTCGAGTGTGTTGATGAGTCGAGTGTGTTGATGAGTCGAGTGTGTTGATGAGTCGAGTGTGTTGATGAGTCGAGTGTGTTCATGAGTCGAGTCTGTTGATGAGTCGAGTGTGTTGATGAGTCGAGTGTGTTGATGAGTCGAGTGTGTTGATGAGTCGAGTGTGTTGATGAGTCGAGTGTGTTGATGAGTCGAGTGTGTTGATGAGTCGAGTGTGTTGATGAGTCGAGTGTGTTGATGAGTCGAGTGTGTTGATGAGTCGAGTGTGTTGATGAGTCGAGTGTGTTAATGAGTCGAGTGTGTTGATGAGTCGAGTGTTCATGAGTCGAGTGTGTTCATGAGTCGAGTGTGTTGATGAGTCGAGTGTGTTGATGAGTCGAGTGTGTTCATGAGTCGAGTCTGTTGATGAGTCGAGTGTGTTGATGAGTCGAGTGTGTTGATGAGTCGAGTGTGTTGATGAGTCGAGTGTGTTGATGAGTCGAGTGTGTTCATGAGTCGAGTGTGTTGATGAGTCGAGTGTGTTGATGAGTCGAGTGTGTTGATGAGTCGAGTGTGTTGATGAGTCGAGTGTGTTCATGAGTCGAGTGTGTTGATGAGTCGAGTGTGTTGATGAGTCGAGTGTGTTGATGAGTCGAGTGTGTTGATGAGTCGAGTGTGTTGATGAGTCGAGTGTGTTGATGAGTCGAGTGTGTTGATGAGTCGAGTGTGTTGATGAGTCGAGTGTTCATGAGTCGAGTGTGTTCATGAGTCGAGTGTGTTGATGAGTCGAGTGTGTTGATGAGTCGAGTGTGTTCATGAGTCGAGTGTGTTGATGAGTCGAGTGTGTTGATGAGTCGAGTGTATTGATGAGTCGAGTGTGTTGATGAGTCGAGTGTATTGATGAGTAGAGTGTATTGATGAGTCGAGTGTGTTGATGAGTCGAGTGTATTGATGAGTCGAGTGCGTTGATGAGTCGAGTGTGTTGATGAGTCGAGTGTGTTCATGAGTCGAGTGTGTTGATGAGTCGAGTGTGTTGATGAGTCGAGTGTGTTCATGAGTCGAGTGTTTTGATGAGTCGAGTGTGTTGATGAGTCGAGTGTGTTGATGAGTCGAGTGTGTTGATGAGTCGACTGTATTGATGAGTCGAGTGTGTTGATGAGTCGAGTGTGTTGATGAGTCGAGTGTGTTGATGAGTCGAGTGTGTTGATGAGTCGAGTGTGTTGATGAGTCGAGTGTGTTGATGAGTCGAGTGTATTGATGAGTCGAGTGTGTTGATGAGTCGAGTGTATTGATGAGTCGACTGTATTGATGAGTCGAGTGTGTTGATGAGTCGAGTGTGTTGATGAGTCGAGTGTGTTGATGAGTCGAGTGTATTGATGAGTCGAGTGTGTTGATGAGTCGAGTGTATTGATGAGTCGACTGTATTGATGAGTCGAGTGTGTTGATGAGTCGAGTGTATTGATGAGTCGAGTGCGTTGATGAGTCGAGTGTGTTGATGAGTCGAGTGTGTTGATGAGTCGAGTGTGTTGATGAGTCGAGTGTGTTGATGAGTCGAGTGTGTTGATGAGTCGAGTGTGTTGATGAGTCGAGTGTATTGATGAGTCGAGTGTGTTGATGAGTCGAGTGTATTGATGAGTCGACTGTATTGATGAGTCGAGTGTGTTGATGAGTCGAGTGTATTGATGAGTCGAGTGCGTTGATGAGTCGAGTGTGTTGATGAGTCGAGTGTGTTGATGAGTCGAGTGTGTTGATGAGTCGAGTGTGTTGATGAGTCGAGTGTGTTGATGAGTCGAGTGTGTTGATGAGTCGAGTGTGTTGATGAGTCGAGTGTGTTGATGAGTCGAGTGTGTTGATGAGTCGAGTGTGTTGATGAGTCGAGTGTGTTGATGTGTCGAGTGTGTTGATGTGTCGAGTGTGTTGATGAGTCGAGTGTGTTGATGAGTCGAGTGTGTTGATGAGTCGAGTGTGTTGATGAGTCGAGTGTGTTGATGTGTCGAGTGTGTTGATGAGTCGAGTGTGTTGATGAGTCGAGTGTGTTGATGAGTCGAGTGTGTTGATGAGTCGAGTGTGTTGATGAATCTAGTGTGTTGATGTGTCGAGTGTGTTGATGAGTCGAGTGTGTTGATGAGTCGAGTGTGTTGATGAGTCGAGTGTGTTGATGAGTCGAGCGTGTTGATGAGTGTGTTCATGAGTCGAGTGTGTTCATGAGTCGAGTGTGTTCATGAGTCGAGTGTGTTGATGAGTCGAGTGTGTTGATGAGTCGAGTGTGTTCATGAGTCGAGTGTGTTGATGAGTCGAGTGTGTTGATGAGTCGAGTGTGTTGATGAGTCGAGTGTGTTGATGAGTCGAGTGTGTTCATGAGTCGAGTGTGTTGATGAGTCGAGTGTGTTGATGAGTCGAGTGAGTTGATGAGTCGAGTGTGTTGATGAGTCGAGTGTGTTGATGAGTCGAGTCTGTTGATGAGTCGAGTGTGTTGATGAGTCGAGTGTGTTGATGAGTCGAGTGTGTTGATGAGTCGAGTGTGTTGATGAGTCGAGTGTGTTGATGAGTCGAGTGTGTTGATGAGTCGAGTGTGTTGATGAGTCGAGTGTGTTGATGAGTCGAGTGTGTTGATGAGTCGAGTGTGTTGATGAGTCGAGTGTTCATGAGTCGAGTGTGTTCATGAGTCGAGTGTGTTGATGAGTCGAGTGTGTTGATGAGTCGAGTGTGTTCATGAGTCGAGTCTGTTGATGAGTCGAGTGTGTTGATGAGTCGAGTGTGTTGATGAGTCGAGTGTGTTGATGAGTCGAGTGTGTTGATGAGTCGAGTGTGTTCATGAGTCGAGTGTGTTGATGAGTCGAGTGTGTTGATGAGTCGAGTGTGTTGATGAGTCGAGTGTGTTGATGAGTCGAGTGTGTTCATGAGTCGAGTCTGTTGATGAGTCGAGTGTGTTGATGAGTCGAGTGTGTTGATGAGTCGAGTGTGTTGATGAGTCGAGTGTGTTGATGAGTCGAGTGTGTTGATGAGTCGAGTGTGTTGATGAGTCGAGTGTGTTGATGAGTCGAGTGTGTTGATGAGTCGAGTGTTCATGAGTCGAGTGTGTTCATGAGTCGAGTGTGTTGATGAGTCGAGTGTGTTGATGAGTCGAGTGTGTTGATGAGTCGAGTGTGTTGATGAGTCGAGTGTGTTGATGAGTCGAGTGTATTGATGAGTCGAGTGTGTTGATGAGTCGAGTGTATTGATGAGTAGAGTGTATTGATGAGTCGAGTGTGTTGATGAGTCGAGTGTATTGATGAGTCGAGTGCGTTGATGAGTCGAGTGTGTTGATGAGTCGAGTGTGTTCATGAGTCGAGTGTGTTGATGAGTCGAGTGTGTTGATGAGTCGAGTGTGTTCATGAGTCGAGTGTTTTGATGAGTCGAGTGTGTTGATGAGTCGAGTGTGTTCATGAGTCGAGTGTGTTGATGAGTCGAGTGTGTTGATGAGTCGAGTGTGTTGATGAGTCGAGTGTGTTGATGAGTCGAGTGTGTTCATGAGTCGAGTGTGTTGATGAGTCGAGTGTGTTGATGAGTCGAGTGTGTTGATGAGTCGAGTGTGTTGATGAGTCGAGTGTGTTGATGAGTCGAGTGTGTTGATGAGTCGAGTGCGTTGATGAGTCGAGTGTGTTGATGAGTCGAGTGCGTTGATGAGTCGAGTGTGTTGATGAGTCGAGTGTGTTGATGTGTCGAGTGTGTTGATGTGTCGAGTGTGTTGATGAGTCGAGTGTGTTGATGAGTCGAGTGTGTTGATGAGTCGAGTGTGTTGATGAGTCGAGTGTGTTGATGAGTCGAGTGTGTTGATGTGTCGAGTGTGTTGATGTGTCGAGTGTGTTGATGTGTCGAGTGTGTTGATGTGTCGAGTGTGTTGATGTGTCGAGTGTGTTGATGTGTCGAGTGTGTTGATGTGTCGAGTGTGTTGATGTGTCGAGTGTGTTGATGTGTCGAGTGTGTTGATGTGTCGAGTGTGTTGATGTGTCGAGTGTGTTGATGTGTCGAGTGTGTTGATGAGTCGAGTGTGTTGATGAGTCGAGTGCGCTGATGTGTCGAGTGTATTGATGTGTCGAGTGTGTTGATGTGTCGAGTGTGTTGATGCGTCGAGTGTGTTGATGTGTCGAGTGTGTTGATGTGTCGAGTGTGTTGATGAATCGAGTGTGTTGTTGAGTCGAGTGTGTTGATGCGTAGAGTGTGTTGATGAGTCGAATGTGTTGATGAGTCGAGTGTGTTGATGTGTCGAGTGTGTTGATGAGGCGAGTGTGCTGATGAGTCGAGTGTATTGATGAGTCGAGTGTGTTGATGAATCTAGTGTGTTGATGTGTCAGTGTGTTGATGAATGTAGTGTGTTGAATGAGTTGAGTGTGTTGATGAGTCTAGTGTGTTGATGAGTCTAGTGTGTTGATGTGTCTGTGTTGATGAGTGTAGTGTGTTCAATGAGTCGAGTGTGTTGATGAGTCTAGTGTGTTGATGTGTCTGTGTTGATGAGTGTAGTGTGTTCAATGAGTCGAGTGTGTTGATGAGTCTAGTGTATTGATGAATCGAGTGTGTTGAAGAGTCTAGTGTGTTGATGTGTCGAGTGTGTTGATGAGTGTAGTGTGTTGCATGAGTCGAGTGTGTTGATGAGTCGAGTGTGTTGATGAATCGAGTGTATTGGTGAATCGAGTGTGTTGATTAGTCTAGTGTGTTAATGTGTCGAGTGTGTTGATGAGTCGAGTGTGTTGATGAGTCGAGTGCGCTGATGTGTCGAGTGTGTTGATGTGTCGAGTGTGTTGATGTGTCGAGTGTGTTGATGCGTCGAGTGTGTTGATGTGTCGAGTGTGTTGATGTGTCGAGTGTGTTGATGAATCGAGTGTGTTGTCGAGTCGAGTGTGTTGATGCGTAGAGTGTGTTGATGAGTCGAATGTGTTGATGAGTCGAGTGTGTTGATGTGTCGAGTGTGTTGATGAGGCGAGTGTGCTGATGAGTCGAGTGTATTGATGAGTCGAGTGTGTTGATGAATCTAGTGTGTTGATGTGTCAGTGTGTTGATGAATGTAGTGTGTTGAATGAGTTGAGTGTGTTGATGAGTCTAGTGTGTTGATGGGTCTAGTGTGTTGATGTGTCTGTGTTGATGAGTGTAGTGTGTTCAATGAGTCGAGTGTGTTGATGAGTCTAGTGTGTTGATGTGTCTGTGTTGATGAGTGTAGTGTGTTCAATGAGTCGAGTGTGTTGATGAGTCTAGTGTATTGATGAATCGAGTGTGTTGAAGAGTCTAGTGTGTTGATGTGTCGAGTGTGTTGATGAGTGTAGTGTGTTGCATGAGTCGAGTGTGTTGATGAGTCGAGTGTGTTGATGAATCGAGTGTATTGGTGAATCGAGTGTGTTGATTAGTCTAGTGTGTTAATGTGTCGAGTGTGTTGATGAGTGTAGTGTGTTGTATGTGTTGAGTGTGTTGATGAGTCGAGTGTGTTGATGAGTGTAGTGTGTTGATGAGACGAGTGTGTTTATATTATTATTTTTATTATTATTATATTATTATTATTATTATTATTATTATTATTATTATTATTATTATTATTATTATTATTATTATTATTATTATTATTATTATTATTATTATTATCATTATTATTTTCACAACTACTGCTATATCTGAATTTATTATAGATTTAGAGAAAATATAAACATGTGGCTAAAGGGACCTGGTGACAAAGCGTTGCTCCAATATTCCGTAACTCCATCACCGTGTGCAGCAACCATCCCTCATGGAAGGTTCCTTCATGTTGGTGAGGGGATCTTGATCTAAGGAATTAGAGCTGTATTCAAGTTCCTTGATTCTAGTCTGAATACTTTCCAGTCTTCCTTGTTCTGTATGACACCTACGGGTGTAGCGGTTCCCGTGAGCGTAATAAAAAGGAACCTGAGTCTACACACAAGGATTAACAGCAGGAATAACACAAGGAACAACGCACAAGAAACAACAAGCTGCAGCACAGTTTCTGATACTGTCAGTTATAAAAATTACTACGAGTTATTCAGTATGTCAGCGCTCTCAGGAGGTTTATTACCAGGCTCATTGCATCACAGGAATTCTAATATCTGTAAGCTAAGAGCCACACATGGCCCAGGAGCTGTCGATCAATATCCCTTAGAGATCCAGGAATTAGGACTTTGAAAACATTTATTAAGTAACATTGTGTACAGTATACATTGTGTAACATTTTTCAGTTCTTTAACTAACACACTATGAAACATCGAATATCAATTAAATAGTTAGAATTGATATAAACAAATACTAAAACGATGAAAATTAATAGAAAAAGAGCATGAGCTGGAACTCATCCCAGACTATTTATGGACTAACACCATCCAGTCTGTGTGTATCCATGTTTCAAGAACTGTCCAATACTGTAACACATCAAATATCAACTTATGAATTTAGTCAAACACTATAATAATACCAGACTTGGTTCAGTCCCTACGTTATCGGAGAAAAATATTCCCTGTATACCATAAGATCAGCATCCAACCCTCAAGACACGGACAATGAATAGTGCAGAGTGTGGCAATAATTTCCAACGCAGCTAAAAATCAGAGATGTAGATCTGAAACCAACCAGAAAACTCATTAGCTATTTATTACATGGACTCCTGTATCCCAAACTCACCTATAATATGAAAACGGCCCCAACACAACCCGAAACTATTTCTAACTTTCCATTAAGATGTACCAGTTTGGAAAGTTGCAAGTAAGCCAGAGGAATTCTTTAGTTTTCTCACTGAGACAAAATATGAGAAAATGTGTGATTACATTAAGCTTAAAACATCTCAGAAATTACAGTCCAATGTTATTATTGTAGAAGTTTTGAATCTGATCACATAAAACCTTGGCATAAAAAACTATTTTATTTTGACAATTTCTTCAATAAAACTGTCAAACTGACACCTACAGAGTCAAAAAATATTTCAAACTTTTCTTTCAGTAAGATCAGAAGAGGTATTTTAAAGTTGTTATATTTTAATAAATTTGTTTAGTAAAATTAGCAAATTATAACTTTAATAACGTAGAATTAATGCAAAGGTTTCCTTGAGAAATATTGGTACTAAAATTTTGAAGCCGACCACAACAAACCTTCTGTAGTTATCACATACAATCTAACAATTCAAGTTTATTAACTATGTTATAAATTGACAAACTGACACCTACATAGCTTGAAGATAGTTATGGTTCTTTTCGAAAGATGTTTCAGTCGTTAATGATTGAAGCCGATCAGGTATTTAGGAGAAAATAATACCATTCTATTACAACAACAACAACAACAACAACAACAACAACAACAACAATAATAATAATAGTAATAGTAAAAATAATAATAATAATAATAATAATAATAATAATAATAATAATAATAATAATAATAATAACAATAATGATAATTCAATAATAATAACGATAACAATAATAACGATAATAATAATAATAATAATAATAATAATAATAATAATAATAATAATAATAATAATAATAATAATAATAATAACGATAATAGTAGTAATAATAATAATAATAATAATAATAATAATAATAATAATAATAATAATAACTATAATAGTAATAATAATAATAATAATAATAATAATAATAATAACGATAATAATAATAATAATAATAATAATAATAATAATAATAATAATAATAATAATAATAATAATAATAATAACTATAATAATAATAATAATAATAATAATAATAATAATAATAATAATAATAATAATAATAATAGGTAGTAGGTTGGTAGACAGCAACCGCCCAGGGAGGTACTACCGTCCTGCCAAGTGAGTGTAAAACGGAAACCTGTAATTGTTTTACATGATGGTAGGACTGCTGGTGTCTTTTTTTTCTGTCTCATACACATGCAAGATTTCAGGTACGTCTTGCTACTTCTGCTTACACTTAGGTCACACTACACATACATGTACAAGCATATATATACACACCGCTCTGGGTTTTCTTCTATTTTCTTTCTAATTCTTGTTCTTGTTTATTTCCTCTTATCTCCATGGGGAAGTGGAACAGAATTCTTCCTCCGTAAGCCATGCGTGTTATAAGAAGCGACTAAAATGCCGGGAGCAAGGGGCTAGTAACCCCTTCTCCTGTATATATTACTAAATGTAAATAGAGAAACTTTCGTGTTTCCTTTTGGGCCACCCCGCCTCGGTGGGATACGGCCGGTGTGTTGAAAGAAAATAATAATAATAATAATAATAATAATAATAATAATAATAATAATAATAATAACAGTAATAATACTGGCATACTGGAACTTACACATTCCAATATAAGTGTCAACCTTGGAAGTGTCAGCTAGACAGCAGCAACTCTCATGATAACACAGAAAGTTAGAAAAAAAAACTTGAGCGGAGAGCACTTGCACATGACAGCAGTTCAATGAGTTTTTCCTTGTTTATATTTGACCAGTGAATATTAAACTGGCATATAATACCGTCGGGTCGGTGAGACACATCTGCAACAGTTAAACACCTTGATTCCGAAACGTTTCGCCTACTCAGTAGGCTTCTTCAGTCTTCTCATCTCTTCTGCTTCTGGGAACTTTTCTGTACTCGACTGAAGAAGCCTGCTGTGCAGGCGAAACGTTTCAGAATAAAGATGCTTAACTGTTGCATATGTTTCTTACTTACCATAGATGACGAGTGTTGAAAATTTGAAGCCGATCGGATGAATCATTGTCAAGTAATAAGTAAAACCATGAAGGAAACACTGAACACAGTGCTTGGAATTATAAGCCGGATCAGGTGAAAATAAAATTTGAAGACTTCACTAACATAATGAATATTAATAACGAGAATATTCATTAATTCTCACTTTTCTGGTTTCAATTATGTCCTTTTAATTTTGTCTTCAATTCTATGAGAAAACAATATTTGGATGAACCTTATTGTAGCCAGCTGGCCCAGTGGCTAGCGCGTCGGTCTGGAGTTTCATGACTCTCTGACCGCGGGTTCTATCCCCGCCCGTGATTTATCAAGGTTGAAAGTTTGAAGTCAACCGGATAAGTCTTCACAAAACATTACATCAAAACAAATCATAAAATTTCCACATTTTCTTCAAAAACGTTTTGGCACTTACAATGTCAAACTTAAATACAATATTTGTTATAGTAATGAGACACCAGAATTATCACGTGTGATAAGGTATTCTCAGTAGCACATTAACCAATATCAAATTCATTGATAAAATGGTCAATTTCAGACCAACTCTGACACTACGGCAGATTGTAGATCCAGCTTGTAGATCAACCTTGTAGATCAAGCTTGTAGACCAAGCTTGTAGATCAAGCTTGCAGACTAAGCTTGTAGATCAAGCTTGTAGACTAAGCTTGTAGATCAAGCTTGTAGACCAGGCTTGTAGGTCAAACTTGAAGACCAAGCTTGTAGATCAAACTTGCAGATCAAGCTTGTAGACCAAGCTTGTAGATCAAGCTTGTAGACCAAGCTTGTAGATCAAGCTTGTAGACCAAGCTTGTAGGTCAAACTTAAAGACCAAGCTTGTAGATCAAGCTTGTAGACAAAGCTTGTAGATCAAGCTTGTAGACCAAGCTTGTACATCAAGCTTGTAGATCAAGCATGTAGACTAAGCTTGTAGATCAAGCTTGTAGACCAAGCTTGTAGGTCAAACTTGAAGACCAAGCTTGTAGATCTTGCCTGTAGATCAAGCTTATAGACAAATCTTTTAGACAAAGCTTGTAGATCAAGCTTGTAGATCAAACTTGTAGATCAAACCTGTATACCAAGTTTGTAAACCAAGTTTGTAGATCCAGCTTGTAGATCAAGCTTGTAGATCAAGCTTGTAGACCAAGCTTGTAGATCAAGCTTGCAGACTAAGCTTGTAGATCAAGCTTGTAGACTAAGCTTGTAGATCAAGCTTGTAGACCAAGCTTGTAGATCAAGCTTGTAGATCAAGCTTGTAGACCAAGCTTGTAGATCAAGCTTGTAGATCAACCATGTAGACTAAGCTTGTAGATCAAACTTGTAGGTCAAACTTGAAAAGCAAGCTTGTAGATCAAGCCTGTAGATCAAGCTTGTAGGCAAAGCTTGTAGGTCAAACTTGAAGACCAAGCTTGTAGATCAAGCCTGTAGATCAAGCTTGTAGACAAAGCTTTTAGACAAAGCTTGTAGATCAAGCTTGTAGATCAAACTTGTAGATCAAACCTGTATACCAAGTTTGTAAACCAAGTTTGTAGATCCAGCTTGTAGATCAACCATGTAGACTAAGCTTGTAGATCAAACTTGTAGGTCAAACTTGAAAAGCAAGCTTGTAGATCAAGCCTGTAGATCAAGCTTGTAGACAAAGCTTTTAGACCAAGCTTGTAGATCAAGCTTGTAGATCAAGCTTGTAGATCAAACTTGTAGATCAAGCCTGTAGATCAAGTTTGTAAACCAAGTTTGTAGATCAAGCTTGTAGATCAAGCTTGTAGATCATGCTTGTAGACCAAGCTTGTAGACAAGCTTGTAGATCAAGATTGTAGATCAAGCTTGTAGATCAAGCTTGTAGACCAATCTTGTAGATCAAGCCTGTAGAACAAGCTTGTAGATCAAGCTTGAAGACCAAGCTTGTAGAACAAGCTTGTAGATCAAGCTTGTAGATCAAGCTTGTAGATCAAGCTTGTAGACCAAGCTTGTAGACCAAGCTTGTAGATCAAGCTTGTAGACCAAGCTTGTAGACCAAGCTTGTAGATCAAGCTGTAGATCAAGCTTGTAGGTCAAGCTTGTAGGCCAAGCTTGTAGATCAAGCTTGTAGATCAAGCTTGTAGACCAAGCTTTATCCAGCATTTCCAAAGACTTCGGCAACCTTGGTCTCCAAATGTAACCTTTACTCAGTAAAAGTTTTCTTCTGCCTCAGTATCAGCTGGTCGACTACAATCACTCATTCCCTGTAACCTACGCAATCATCCCCCTTCCCCCCCTAAAAAATCGTTTTCTTACACTAGGGAAACCATTCCATTTCGAAAAATTGCAAAATATGAAGTCTATCTGATGACTCATTCCCGTCTTATTAAAAGAGTATTAATGCTTTATTTTTGTTTAATAAAACTAACAAACTGAGTCTTAGAAAGCGCAATAACAATGTGAAACTTCTTGTGAGCAAAATAGAGCTGTACTGAAGCTTTCCAGCAAGAGAGAGTGATGCTCCTGTTACTGCACGAACACCCAAATCAAACACAGTCCATAAATTTTCAGAATTATTTAATGCATTAGAGGCATCAACGTTTAAACTTTCAACTCATTCATGAGAATCATTGTCAAGGTGAAAAAAAGAAACATGTGGAACGCTATGGAATGTTCGTTATGAAGATGTTTCGCCTAATAATAATAAACTCCATTCTGAGATTATGAGCCGGAGAAAGTGGAAAATAAGGCAATCATTATCTCAACTTTGTAAGAAGGTGTTTATACTCTTGTAGTCCAGATCAATCAGAGGTAGAGGAAAGAAAATGGACGTTTATATAATAGAACTAGTTATCTTTAATATGAAGACGTCTCGAAATCCAGAGTTTTTTTTTTCAAATCAATATATGTCAATGTGAAACAAAGGTAGCAGAATGAACACTTATTTTATCAAACCATACCTCGGGCGGGGCTTGAACCCGCGGTCAGAGAATCATAAAACTTCAGACCGATGCGTTATCCACTGGGCCAACTGGCCGTGGATTCAAGCCCCCCCCATGATATGGTTTGTTTGCAATCATGTCACTACAATTTCGTGAGTCATGAAAACTTACATAGTGCAGTCGGTTGAGAGAAGTATTGTCACAGGTGGAAATGGGCCATAGCCATTAGTAGGGTCATGAATAGGACCATGGCTATGAGTAGGGCCATGGCCATGAGTAGGTCCAGAGGTTATTAGCTATAAGGTTGAAAAAGATATCCTGTACTAATCTTGTATCATGGTTTAGGGAATAATTATCTTCCAGGCTCTCTGGTTTATAATTTCTGTATTGAATAAAGAAGCTACAAGAGGGCGAAATATCATAATAAAGACATCCAGGGGCATGTACATTCACTACTTTTCTTATCATGCTTCCTCTGTCAAGAAAAGTGTTCTTATCTCCCTCTTTCTCCGTGCTATACGCATATGTGATCCTCAGTTCCTTCAATCTGAAATTTCCACTCTTCATAATTCATTTTCCCGTCTTGGCTACCCTTCCCGTGCTAAACGTAGTTTCTTCTCTCCCGAACTCTCTACTCCTGGGAACTCTTCTGTCCTCTGCCTTCCCTACATTTCCGGTCGTTCTAATCTCAACAACTCTCTCTGTTCCTTAGACATCAAGCTTACTTTCCGCCAGATTAATACTCCTCGCACTAATCTCGTTCATACCTCTCCTCCCTCTACAGATGTTCCTGGTGTCTACTCTATTTCTTGTTCCTCCTGTCCTCTTCAATACTTTGGAGAAACTGGCCAATCTCTTTCTGACAGACTTAGGGAGCACAAAAACTAATGTTAGGCTTGCCGACACTAACAATACTCTTTTCTGTCACGTCAGAGATCACAGCCATCCTACTGACTGGTCTTCTGCTAAAACTGTCTTCCCTACTTCCAACTTTAACTGTCGCCGTCTGGTTGAATCCTCCCTAATACACAACTTTCCTTGTATGAATCTTAGTCCTGGCTTCGTCTCTGTAAAATGCTCAAAACTTCAGAACACTTGTGATCTAACCTGATTCCTCCTTTTTTTCTTCTTCCTCTTCCCCTTTTCCTCTTTCCTTTTCTCCTTTGGGTTGTCTGTCTTTCATCTGTTCTGTGTAGTTGTTCCTTTTATTTATTTATTTGTTTTCCACCCCTCGGTGTTCTTGCTCTTACCCTCTGTGGGCACCAGCTCCCTTGCAGTGCTCCTCTTTCTTAGTATTTGACTGGCCCCTCCTACTCTTACCACCTCCCCACTACTACTTCCTTCCACCTCCACTACTACCACCACTACTACTACTACCTCCTCCTGCCTATATATACCCTTCCTGCTCTCCTTTTCGTTAGTGTGACTTTGTAAATGGTCGAAGTCGGGCCGAAACGTCGTCGTAAGCTCCTCTCTTCAATGTGCGGGTTATTTGTGTATTGTTCCAGTCACGGTATTGTGCCTTTTTATTTATTTGTGTAGTGTAGGGGCTGCACATGTGCTTTATTCATGGGCTCGTTTATATTATATTCCAGTTTTATAATGAAGAATTCATAAGTTACTTCATGAAAAAACACGCAGTTTAAAAAACTGGAAATTATCACCTGATAACAACTATGTCAATTTAATCTCCTAAGTAAGAAACACGAGTCTTGAAAGTTGATGACAATCAAATAATACTTTTTTCAAGTATCGCTAAGCAAGCCATGTAATATTTTGTTGTAAATAAGTGCGAAATATCGCACCTGAAAATCCAAAATAAAAACAAGACTTTCAGTAATTACTGAGCACAAACGATGTAAATGTAAAGAACTTTATTTAGATGAATGATTCTCAAGTTATTCATGATAACTTTAGAAGAATAAAAAAGAAACTCTGACAAATATAATACATTAACTCAGCAGAGGGATACCTAAATAATGATGGATAAATATGCAGTAGTACATTCTTTTATTCTATGAGAGGGATACACAGTTATGTTTGGTACTCTTTATTAATCCACGAGAGGGATGGATAATAATATAGAGTGAATATCTATAACTACATGAAAAGCATCTATAATTATCTCTCATGACTTTCAATTACTGAATAAGAGGGATAGATAAATATGTTGTTTTTTTCAGCCTGACAGCTGGAAGTTCCTTGGCAGAAGTACATGAGAAGAACAGTGACAGATGGTCACTTAACAGTAGCACCTCAGGTGAGGAGGAAGACAGAGGGAGGAAGACGGGAGAGAGGAGGAAGACCGGGGAGAGGAGGAAGACCGGGGAGAGGAGGAAGACCGGGGAGAGGAGGAAGACCGGGGAGAGGAGGAAGACAAGGGAGCGGAGGAAGGCGGGAGAGAAGAGGAAGACGGAGAGAGGAAGACGAGAGGAGGAAGACGGGAGAGAGGAAGACGAGAGGAGGAAGACGGAGAGAGGAAGACGAGAGGAGGAAGACGGAGAGAGGAAGACGAGAGGAGGAAGACGGAGAGAGGAAGACGAGAGGAGGAAGACGGGAGAGAAAAGGAAGACGGAGCAGAGGAGGAAGACGGGAGAGAGGAAGGATAAAGGAAGAAAAGAGAAGGAAGACAGGGGCATGGAAGAAAGCAAAGAAGGGGAAGAAATAGGAGGAGGAAAGGAGGAGGGGAGGAAGACAAACGTGGTGAGACAGATAAAGTGAATAAGACAGAGCAGGTTGAGACAGAGAAAGGGAAGAGGCCAGAGGAGTTGGAAGAGAGAGAGGAGAGCGTGGGAGACAGAAGAAGAGAGAGAGAGAGAGGAGGGCGTGGAAGACAGAGGAAGAGAGAAAGAAGGACGGGGAGAACAGATGAAGAGAGAGAGGAGAGAGTGGAAGAGAGAGAGAAGAGCGTGGAAGACAGGGGAAAAGAGAGAGAGAGAGAGAGAGGAAGTGAGAACAGAAAATGTCAGATGAGGAGGACTAAGATAAGGAAGGAAGGACGATAAATTAGTGGAGGAAGACAAAGAAGGAAGGAAGATAAATTAATGGAGGAGGACAAGGAGGGAAGGGAGAAAAATTAGGGGTGGAAGCTAGAGGAGGGAAAGATAGAGAATATAAAAGCAGAGTAGGAGAGGAAGACAAAGGACTGGAAGAAAACGAAGATGGGAGGAAGATTAAGGAAGGAAGAAAAAGTGGAGAGGAAAGGTAAACAGAGAAGGGGAGTAAGACAGAGGAGGAGAGGAAGATAAAGTGAGAAAGAGAGAGGAGGGGAGGAAGACAGAGAAAGTGAGAAAGACAGAGGAGGGAAGGAAGACAGAGAAAGTGAGAAAGAGAGAGGAGGGGAGGAAGACAGAGAAAGTGAGAAAGACAGAGGGGGAGGAAGACAGAGAAAGTGAAAAAGAGGAGGGAAGGAAGACAGAGAAAGTGAGAAAGAGAGAGGAGGGGAGGAAGACAGAGAAAGTGAGAAAGACAGAGGAGGGAAGGAAGACAGAGAAAGTGAGAAAGACTGTGGAGGGAAGGAAGACAGAGAAAGTGAGAAAGAGAGAGGAGGGGAGGAAGACAGAGAAAGTGAAAAAGATAGAGGAGGGAAGGAAGACAGAGAAAGTGAGAAAGAGAGAGGAGGGGAGGAAGACAGAGAAAGTGACAAAGACAGAGGAGGGAAGGAAGACAGAGAAAGTGAGAAAGACAGAGGAGGGAAGGAAGACAGAGAAAGTGAGAAAGACAGAGAAAGTGAGAAAGACAGAGGAGGGAAGGAAGACAGAGAAAGTGAGAAAGACAGAGGAGGAAAGGAAAACAGAGAAAGTGAGAAAGACAGAGGAGGGAAGGAAGACAGAGGATAGGGAAGAAAGAGGGGAATAATACAGATGATGGGGAAGAAAGAGTTGAGGAAGTAGAAGGAGGAGAGGAAAGACAGAGGAGGAAAGAAATATAGATGAATCAAGGAAGAATGAGTAAAAGAAGACAGAATAGGGAAGAAGAAAGAGGAGGGAAGATGACAGTGGAAGAAACTGGAAAGGGAGGAAAACAGGAGGACAGAAAAGCAAATGATGTGAAAACGACATAAGGGGAGGAAGGTAGAAGACAGGAGGAGAATAGAAATGAGGAGAAAGACAGAGGAGGGAAGGAAGAGAAGAAGACAGTGGTAAGGAGGGAGACAAAGGATGGGAGGACGACACAGGAGTAAAGGAACATGGAAAATTGGGAGAATGAAAGAGGATGGGAGGAAGACAGAAAATTCGAGGAAGATAGAAGGTATGAAATTAGAGAGGAGAAAGAAACAGTTGACGAAACACTCAAGTGATGAAAGGAAAGGGAGGGAAGACGACAATGGGGGGGGGGAAGGAAGACAGGAGGGGAGTTATACTGAAAAACCGAGAGCACAGAAGCTGTCATACTGACTAGTAGAAGAACAACACTGAAGCTGTTATACTGACTGAAAAAAGAACAACACTGAAGCTGTTATACTGACTGACAGAAGAACAGCACTGAAGCTGTTATACTGACTGACAGAAGAACAGCACTGAAGCTGTTATACTGACTGACATAAGAACAACACTGAAGCTGTTATACTGACTGACAGAAGAACAGCACTGAAGCTGTTATACTGACTGACATAAGAACAACACTGAAGCTGTCATACTGATTGACAGAAGAACAACACCGAAGGTATCATACTGACTGACAGAAGAACAACACTGAAGCTGTCATACTGACTGACAGAAGAACAACACTGAAGCTATCATACTGATTGACAGAAGAACAACAATGAAGCTGCCATACTGACTGACAGAAGAACAACACTGAAGCTGCCATACTGACTGACAGAAGAGCAACACTGAAGCTATCATACTGATTGACAGAAGAACAACAATGAAGCTGCCATACTGACTGACAGAAGAACAACACTGAAGATGTCATACTGACTGATAGAAGAGCGACACCGAAGCTGTCATACTGACTGAAAGAAGAGCGATACTGAAGCTGCCATACTGACTGGCAGAAGAGCGACACTGAAGCTGTCATAATGACTGATAGAAGAACAACACTGAAGCTATCATACTGATTGACAAAAGAACAGCACTGAAGCTGCCATACTGACTGACAGAAGAACAGCACTGAAGCTGTCATACTTGCTGAGGGAAGAGCAACACTGAAGCTGTCATACTGATTGACAGAAGAACAACACTGAAGCTGCCATAGTGACTGAGGGAAGAACAACACTGAAGCTGTCATACTGACTGTCAGAAGAGCGACACTGAAGATGTCATACTGACTGACAGAAGAGCGATACTGAAGCTGTCATACTGACTGGCAGAAGAGCGACACTGAAGCTGTCATACTGACTGATAGAAGAACAACACTGACGCTATCATACTGACTTATAGAAAAACATCGCTGAAGCTGTCATACTGACAGAAGAACAACACTGAAGGTATCATACTGACTGACAGAAGAACAACACTGAAGCTGTCATACTGACTGACAGAAGAAGAACACTGAAGTTATCATACTAACTGACAGAAGAACAACACTGAAGCTGTCATACTGACTGACTAAAGAACAACACTGAAGCTATCATACTGACTGACAGAAGATCATCACTGAAGCTGTCATACTGACTGACAGAAGAGCAACGCTGAAGCTGTCATACTGATTGAGGGAAGAACAGCACTGAAGCTGTCATACTGACTGAGGGATGAACAGCACTGAAGCTGCCATACTGACTGAGGGAAGAACAATATTGAAGCTGTCATACTGACTGAGGGAAGAACAACACTAGAACTGTCATACTGAATGAGGGAAGAACAACACTGAAGCTGTCATACTGTCAGCATAGTTGCTGATCCCCTTACATGTGTTGTATAGCTTAGCTAGTACCATCCGTGTGTTTTATATAGAAGATCCCTATTAGGCCTAGTGACTGTATGATGTCACGGGATGTGCATGAGTTAGTGGGACGTGCTACCTCACTCTCATTCCACGCTTAGACATACAACAGGCATGCAGGCAGGCTGGGCCCCTTCCCTTACCACAGTCTGACAATATATAGCGTTACCATCCAACAAGTGTGTTTATCTTCAATCATCATATCTCCTTCCTAACCCCCATGACAAATTGGTGCCAGCAGTGTGGGCGTAAAATTGATAATTACGCTGATGCATGGAGATTTCTCTCAGCCGATGACGGACATCTTGTGTGGTCAGTAGGCTGACCTAGCCAGCCAGCTACCCGACCAAGCGTCTACCAGCCTCTACACTATTCACTGGCCAGTCTCTGTGTATTAGTGTTTATCTCCTTATTTGCATCACTCCCGAGAGGTTGACCCGAGTTTGCAAAGTAAGCCAAACCAGCAAGCCAGTCTGTGGTGGGGGAGTGAGTCAGAACAAGCCCAGTCAGCCCAAGCCTTACACCATCCAGCCTTGCCTGCCAAGCCAGCTTTCCACCCCTGCTGTGCTCATCATTAGAAGTTATCAAGCCATTCTGTGTGAAGGGTTAAGCCAAGCCAGCCAGCAACTAACCCAGGTGACTAACCCAGTACCCAAGCAAGCCACGTGGGCACAGTCTTCTTCATCGCTCTGTGCTTCAAGTTCCAAGCCATTCTGAGTGCTTTATCATCCCTGTGGTGTTGTGGTATTTCGTGGGTTTGTTTTTAAGACAACCCGGCTTAGAATATTTTCGTGCCTAGTGCGGGTGTCCCCAGTGAGGCTTATGCCGTTCATCCCATAGGCCCAGTCACCACGCGGTGTCTCACTGCGCTGCCTCACCCACCTCACTACCACTGTTTTGTACCCTTATTACGGGTTCTAGCACCATATTTTAAGGACCACATAGGGGGTCAAGCGCTAGAGTGTGTTCTTTCGTCAGTAGTGCCAGACAGCCCGTGCTGTCTGCCAGCTTAGTTCATATTTCGTGCCACTCAGATGCTGCCCTCTGTAGCCAGGTCTCTCGGTGAGCACGCCAGCATGCCTGCCCTTGCCTATGCCTCACTCACACAGCGGCCTAGCAGCAAGACACAAGTACTAGTAGCTCTCTCTTGTGGGATGGCCCTTCCCGGGCCATGGGCACAAACACACAAGCCTGTGTACCCACCACGACTTAACAATAAAGTAAGAAGCCTCCGAAGAAGATATATCATTAACCACCCACTTCAGCCCTACCAAATAAACTCATTAAACAATCGTCGATTTAAGCGCAAATTCTACGATCACATGTGAAGAGGAGCAGCGAACGCAGCCAGCCACGAGACGACATAACCATCCTCCACCACCATCTACCTCATTCTTCACCAACGTCGCTACAGTGATAATATTTTTCATAGAGACATTTGCGAATGTTGAGACATTTTTGTGTTTCCAGTGATTTCTTAGTGACATTCAGTAACTCTTGATTAGACTCAGTGTTTATTATATACTGCTTGCAACATTATTTTTTTTTCTCTTCTTAATTCAGTGTTAATTTTCGTGCATTATTTTGTCTGTTGTGTTGTGTTTCTTTTTATATATACTTGAAGTACTTTAATGTTTTTCCTTGTTGTGTGCAATATATAAGAAGTATAAACCTTGTGTTACATTTCACAATTACCTTGTGTTCACAGTATTGCAGTGAAGTAATTCAGTAATTTATTACCTTATATTCTGCATCACAACTCAGTGTTGTCTCAGTTATATTTTTTTTTCTCCCAGCATTTGTGTATTCTTGCTGTTTTTGTTTTCATTCATTTGCTATTTTATTTTATTTTTCTCTGTGTGTTGAACATTCTTGTGTTAATTCTTTTCATTTAACCTGTGTCTAGTTTGTCTTATTTCCACAGACAATAGTGCCATTATTTTGTTCAAGCCAGACAATTATTTTCCAAATTTTTCATACCTCAAGTTTCATAGCAAGAAAATTCTAGTATTGTGTTTATATTGATGTTTATATTGTGTTCTGCATCACTGTAAGTGTTCAAACCTTTTTGTTCTGTGTTTTTGCATCTATTATTTTTGTTTCATTGAACAAATTCACTCAGTGCAATTTTTAAGTTCTTCTTTTAAAGTAAATCATTCTTTTGCTTGTTCAGTAAGTGTTTGCTTAAGCTGCAATTAAGAGTTAAAGTGTTCAATCAGTTCATTACTTGATAATATTTTTTTCTTGTAAACTGTATTTTCTTGTGTGTGTAATTATTTTATTATTTCATATTGACTCATTTTACAATAACTCTTGTGTAAACATTGTGTTGCCATTAAAATTTTTTCTTTCAGAAATTTTATGTAGTGTTGTGCAGAACTTTTGATTAGTAATTGTTAATTGCAATATTGCTCCAGTTTATTTCAGTGCAGTTTATATGGTCTGTTCTGTGCATAATATTTTGTTCTTTGTGTGCCATTTTATTTTATTTTTAGTGAATTACTTTCCCAGTTTGTTTTAATTTTGCACAAGCTTTATTGAGTCCATTTTCACATTTTTGATTGATTTATCAATTATTGTTGAATTTTCTTATTGCATTGAGAGTAAAGAGAACTCACTGTGCCATTCATTCAATTTAAAGTAAATCTGAGCAAATTTGATTTGAGTAAAGTACAATTTCTCTTGTTTTTCAAAGTGTTGTTTATTCAGTTGAGTATTTTCTTTTGTGAGTGTGAGTTTTCCTTGCTTACAGTGTAACTTATTTTTTTTAAATAAGTATTTTCTTCCCGTTTAAGCTTATTGTGTCATATATTCTCTTTATTTTCTTCCCTTATGCCCTTGAGTAAGTTCCCTGAGAAGATGTCCCAGTCACTTTTGAATGTTCACTTAGTGTATCATGCTAGTTAAAGTCAATATGAATCAGTCCACAGTACCAGTATTCCCTTACTGATTGGAAGACAATACCTAGCCCTTGAGCAATGTATTTGTTCTCACAGCTTGTATCTGAGATTTGTTAAAGTGCTGCAAAATGTGAAGTTCAGATTAAGTTCCTATAGATCCGTGAATTACTTATTGACGTAGCCGAGCGGCCTGGCACTAGTAATACTGTCACTCCTGTCTGGACTCCAGCCACAATATCGTGCACGCAGGATAGTGTATAGTTACCTTGGGTTTCAGAGGAACCTCAGACAACCCTGGGTGCTGAGACTACTATCCTTGCAATGGCGACTTGTTCAAGTATTCGTTCCTTCCCAGGGGACGCTTTGAGAAGAACTTTACTTGCAACGAGTTGTGCCATCTCTTCCTGATGCCACAAGCCGTTGCAGAAAGACGTTTCTGTGGCTAGTGTACTCACGTGAGTGTTGTTATTGTCCCTTGTGCTCCAGATGGTGGTGCCATCCTCGTTGACAGTAATTCGTGCATTGAAAAAAGTTATTTCTCGAGTAACTTTCACATGTTGTTAACGTTTGTAAGTGTAGTTTCTTATAGTTGATACTTCGTGTCACTGTGTGTGACTCAGATTGAATATCTGTATTGTTGACCGTGTTCATTTATTTTCCCCTGTACTTGCAGTGAGAGATAGTAGATTCGTTCTCCCTTGCTCATATTGCGTGTTATAGCGTTATTTTTTTCAACCGGGGAGAGTCATCCACTCCACCGAGTTTGTTCATTCCTCCAGTAAGAAAGAACCGATCCCTTGTGTTCTGGTGTGATTCGATTCCTGCTCCAGGAAGATCTTATTCTGACTGTGAAGCCACTAGGACCCATTAGTGATTTTGTAATGAGCCAAGAATTACTGTATCGAACAGTCGAGTTGAGTACTCCTAGCAGAAGAGTTAGTAATTCCACAGTCGCTAGTGAATGTAGCTGTATCTTTTGTAGATACTCGTCCAGATGGTCCTCAGTCAAGGCATGTGTTAGGTATCCACCCAAAGATGATAACCATTCTGCATACGTAAACCTTACCCTCGCAGAATTGGGTTTAAATGTAAACAGCCTGTATAATTAGATGTCAGAGATGAACGAAATTATCAACTGTGTGTTTTGTTATTAGCTGATCAGTTTGTCAGAATTTTTTGTGTTCACGTTCCCTCCGAATTCTGAGAATTTAGCAATACTGATCTGTGTGCACCAGATCTTGCTTTTAATTACTTTCACTTTGTAAATATATATTTATTCTTCCTCAGAATCCATAGAGTGCATGAATACAGATCGATCGATCAATTCCATCCTATATTATACCATGATTTGTTCTTATAATTTGTAATGCATTACGTTAAAACTCATGATGTTAACATCCATTATGATACCATCCATTAGTTCTAAGTTACATATGTCTTTGATATTGTATAGAATCAGCCCAGAACCACCTGCCTGTTCAGCCTATAGCGTAGTAGTGTATGTCAAGACGACATACGTAACATGACCGAGCTGTCAGCATAGTTGCTATAGTTGTATAGCTTAGCTGAGTATCATAGTACCATCCATGTGTTTTATATAGAAGATCCCTATTAGGCCTAGAGACTGTATGACGTCACGGGATGCGCATGAGTTAGTGTGATGCGCTACATCGCTCTCACTCCACGCTTAGACATACAACAGGCAAGCAGGCAGGCTGGACCCCTTCCCTTACCACAGTCTGACAATATATAGCGTTACCATCCAACAAGTGTGTTTATCTTCAACCATCATATCGCCTTCTGAACCCCCACGACAATACTGACTGATAGAAGAGCGACACTGAAGCTGCCATAATGACTGAAAGAAGAACGATAGTGAAGCTGTCACATTGACTGACAGAAGAGCGACACTGAAGATGTCATACTGACTGATAGAAGAGCTACACAGAAGTTGTCATACTGACTGATGGAAGAACAACACTGATGCTGTCATACTGACTGACGGAAGAATAACAGCGAAGCTGTCATATTGACTGACGGAAGAACAACACTGAAGCTGTCATACTGACTGAGAAAAGAACAACACTGAAGATGTCATATTGACTCAGGGAAGAACAACACTGACGATGTTATACTGAATGGTAGAAGAACAACACTGAAGCTGTCATACTGACTGAGGGAAGAACAACATTGAAGCTGTTATACTGGCCGAGTGAAGAACAACACTGAAGCTGTCATACTGACTGATAGACGATCGACGCTGAAGCTGTCATAATGACTGACAGAAGAGCGACATTGAAGCTGTCATACTTACTGACAGAAGAGCGACATTCAAGCTGTCATATTGACTGACAGAAGAGCGACACTGAAGCTGTCATACTGACTGAGGGAAGAAAAACACTCTGAAGTTCTCAAATGACTGACGGAAGAACAACACTGAAGGTGTCACACCGACTGGTAGAAGAACAACACTGAAGCTGTCATATTGACTGAAAGAAGAACAACACTGAAGCTGTCATATTGACTGAAAGAAGAACAACACTGAAGCTGTCATATTGACTGATAGAAGAACAACACTGAAGCTGTCATACCTGGAGTTTACCTGGAGAGAGTTCCGGGGGTCAACGCCCCCGCGGCCCGGTCTGAGACTAGGCCTCCTGGCTGATAGAAGAACAACACTGAAGTTGTCATACTGACTGAGGGAAGAACAACACTGAAGCTGTCATATTGACTGAAAGAAGAACAACACTGAAGCTGTCATATTGACTGAAAGAAGAACAACACTGAAGCTGTCATATTGACTGATAGAAGAACAACACTGAAGCTGTCATACTGGCTGATAGAAGAACAACACTGAAGTTGTCATACTGACTGAGGGAAGAACAACACTGAAGCTGTCATATTGACTGAAAGAAGAAAAACACTGAAGCTGTCATATTGACTGATAGAAGAACAACACTGAAGCTGTCATACTGGCTGATAGAAGAACAACACTGAAGCTGTCATACTGGCTGATAGAAGAACAACACTGAAGCTGTCATACTGGCTGATAGAAGAACAACACTGAAGCTGTCATACTGGCTGATAGAAGAACAACACTGAAGTTGTCATACTGACTGAGGGAAGAACAGCACTGAAGCTGTCATACTGACAGAGGGAAGAACAGCACTGAAGCTGTCATACTGGCTGATAGAAGAACAACACTGAAGCTGTCATACTGGCTGATAGAAGAACAACACTGAAGTTGTCATACTGACTGAGGGAAGAACAGCACTGAAGCTGTCATACTGGCTGATAGAAGAACAACACTGAAGCTGTCATACTGGCTGATAGAAGAACAACACTGAAGCTGTCATACTGGCTGATAGAAGAACAACACTGAAGCTGTCATACTGGCTGATAGAAGAACAACACTGAAGTTGTCATACTGACTGAGGGAAGAACAGCACTGAAGCTGTCATACTGACTGGTAGAAGAACAACACTGAAGCTGTCATACTGACTCAGGGAAGAACAACACTGAAGCTGTTATATTGGCTGATAGAAGAACAACACTGAAGCTGTCATACTGACTGGTAGAAGAACAACACTGAAGCTGTCATATTGACTCAGGGAAGAACAACACTGAAGCTGTTATATTGGCTGATAGAAGAACAACACTGAAGCTGTCATATTGACTCAGGGAAGAACATCACTTAAACTGTCATACTGACTGTGAGAAGAACAACACTGAAGTTGCCATTTTGACTGAGGGAAGAACAACACTGAAGCTGTTATATTGGTTGAGGGAAGAACAACACTGAAGCTGTCCTTTTGTCCGAGGGAAGAACAACACTGATGCTGTCATACTGACTGTGAGAAGAACAACACTGAAGCTGTCATTCTGAATGGTAGAAGAACAACACTGCAACTGTCCTATTGCCTAAGGGAAGAACAACACTGATGCTGTCATACTGACTAATATAAGAACAACACTGAAGCTGTCATATTGACTCAGGGAAGAACATCACTGAAGCTGTCATATTGACTCAGGGAAGAACATCACTGAAGCTGTCATATTGACTCAGGGAAGAACATCACTGAAGCTGTCATATTGACTCAGGGAAGAACATCACTGAAGCTGTTATATTGACTCAGGGAAGAACAACACTTAAGCTGTCATATTGACTCAGGGAAGAACAACACTGAAGCTGTCATATTGACTCAGGGAAGAACATCACTGAAGCTGTCATTCTGAATGGTAGAAGAACAACACTGAAGCTGTCATTCAGAATGGTAGAAGAACAACACTGAAGCTGTCATTCTGAATGGTAGAAGAACAACACTGAAGCTGTCCTATTGCCTAAGGGAAGAACAACACTGATGCTGTCATACTGACTAATATAAGAACAACACTGAAGCTGTCATATTGACTCAGGGAAGAACAACACTGAAGCTGTCATATTGACTCAGGGAAGAACAACACTGAAGCTGTCATATTGACTCAGGGAAGAACAACACTGATGCTGTCATACTGACTAATATAAGAACAACACTGAAGCTGTCATATTGACTCAGGGAAGAACAACACTGAAGCTGTCATATTGACTCAGGGAAGAACATCACTGAAGCTGTCATATTGACTCAGGGAAGAACAACACTGATGCTGTCATATTGACTCAGGGAAGAACATCACTGAAGCTGTCATATTGACTCAGTGAAGAACATCACTGAAGCTGTCATATTGACTCAGGGAAGAACATCACTGAAGCTGTCATATTGACTCAGGGAAGAACAACACTGAAGCTGTCATATTGACTCAGGGAAGAACATCACTGAAGCTGTCATATTGACTCAGGGAAGAACAACACTGAAGCTGTCATATTGACTCAGGGAAGAACATCACTGAAGCTGTCATATTGACTCAGGGAAGAACAACACTGAAGCTGTCATATTGACTCAGGGAAGAACATCACTGAAGCTGTCATATTGACTCAGGGAAGAACATCACTGAAGCTGTCATATTGACTCAGGGAAGAACATCACTGAAGCTGTCATATTGACTCAGGGAAGAACATCACTGAAGCTGTCATATTGACTCAGGGAAGAACAACACTGAAGCTGTCATATTGACTCAGGGAAGAACATCACTGAAGCTGTCATATTGACTCAGGGAAGAACATCACTGAAGCTGTCATATTGACTCAGGGAAGAACATCACTGAAGCTGTCATATTGACTCAGGGAAGAACATCACTGAAGCTGTCATATTGACTCAGGGAAGAACATCACTGAAGCTGTCATATTGACTCAGGGAAGAACATCACTGAAGCTGTCATATTGACTCAGGGAAGAACAACACTGAAGCTGTCATATTGACTCAGGGAAGAACATCACTGAAGCTGTCATATTGACTCAGGGAAGAACATCACTGAAGCTGTCATATTGACTCAGGGAAGAACATCACTGAAGCTGTCATCTTGACTCAGGGAAGAACAACACTGAAGCTGTCATATTGACTCAGGGAAGAACAACACTGAAGCTGTCATATTGACTCAGGGAAGAACATCACTGAAGCTGTCATATTGACTCAGGGAAGAACATCACTGAAGCTGTCATATTGACTCAGGGAAGAACATCACTGAAGCTGTCATATTGACTCAGGGAAGAACATCACTGAAGCTGTCATCTTGACTCAGGGAAGAACAACACTGAAGCTGTCATATTGACTCAGGGAAGAACAACACTGATGCTGTCATACTGACTAATATAAGAACAACACTGAAGCTGTCATATTGACTCAGGGAAGAACAACACTGAAGCTGTCATATTGACTCAGGGAAGAACATCACTGAAGCTGTCATATTGACTCAGGGAAGAACATCACTGAAGCTGTCATATTGACTCAGGGAAGAACATCACTGAAGCTGTCATCTTGACTCAGGGAAGAACATCACTGAAGCTGTCATATTGACTCAGGGAAGAACATCACTGAAGCTGTCATATTGACTCAGGGAAGAACATCACTGAAGCTGTCATCTTGACTCAGGGAAGAACAACACTGAAGCTGTCATCTTGACTCAGGGAAGAACATCACTGAAGCTGTCATATTGACTCAGGGAAGAACAACACTGAAGCTGTCATATTGACTCAGGGAAGAACATCACTGAAGCTGTCATATTGACTCAGGGAAGAACAACACTGAAGCTGTCATCTTGACTCAGGGAAGAACAACACTGAAGCTGTCATCTTGACTCAGGGAAGAACAACACTGAAGCTGTCATACTGACTCAGGGAAGAACATCACTGAAGCTGTCATACTGACTCAGGGAAGAACAACACTGAAGCTGTCATCTTGACTCAGGGAAGAACAACACTGAAGCTGTCATCTTGACTCAGGGAAGAACAACACTGAAGCTGTCATACTGACTCAGGGAAGAACATCACTGAAGCTGTCATACTGACTCAGGGAAGAACATCACTGAAGCTGTCATACTGACTCAGGGAAGAACATCACTGAAGCTGTCATACTGACTCAGGGAAGAACAACACTGAAGCTGTCATCTTGACTCAGGGAAGAACAACACTGAAGCTGTCATCTTGACTCAGGGAAGAACAACACTGAAGCTGTCATACTGACTCAGGGAAGAACAACACTGAAGCTGTCATCTTGACTCAGGGAAGAACAACACTGAAGCTGTCATCTTGACTCAGGGAAGAACAACACTGAAGCTGTCATACTGACTCAGGGAAGAACAACACTGAAGCTGTCATACTGACTCAGGGAAGAACAACACTGAAGCTGTCATCTTGACTCAGGGAAGAACATTAAAAAGAGTAACAATAATAAAGTTAGCAATAATAAGGATAACAATAACAAGGATAACATTTACAATGAAAACAGTAACAATAATAACTATAGCAAGGATAAGAATAACAGAGATAACAAGAATAACGATAGCAAGGATGATAACACCATGGACATCGATAGGATGAATAACACTGACAAGGCTAACAATAACAAGGATAAAATTAACAAGGATAACAATAACAGGGTTAACAATAACAGGGATAACATTAACAGGGATAACAATATCAAGGATAACAGCAAGGGTAATATTAACAAGATTAATAATAACAAGGGCAGCATAAACAAGTATAACAATAACAGGGATAACAACAGCAAGGGTAACATTTACAAGGCTAGCAATAACCAGGATAACATTAATAAAGATAACAATAACAGGGATAATTTTAACAGGGATAACAATAACAGGGATAACATTAACAGGGATGACATTAACAGGAATAACAATAACAGGGATGGCATTAACAGGGATAACATTAACAGTGATAAGAATAACATGGGTAACATTAACAGGGATAACAATAACAGGGATAACAATATTAAATTAATAAGTGGAACATTGTCTGAGCTTGCTACCATCTGCAGCTCATAAGACTGCCATCCCCACGAGCCCCTTAGAGGCGGGGTAGATGGCAGACCAGAGGCCTAGCTTCTTCCTACGAGCGGGGAATGTGGCTAGGCCTGGGGACACTTGGTCCCATAGATGAGGAGGTACTTGTACCTCCTCCCATGAGAGACTTAAGTCTCGAGACACTCCCCAGATAGGGAGCCAAGGCCGGGTCACCACTACTTGGAAAAGACCCGGGCCGGGAGAATACCGGCGAATAAAAAAAAAAAAATAAGTGGAACCGAGAAGATAATGAAAATATTGTGGTAGCAAACAGTGAAGACAGTAAACACTTCCTCCGGTAGCTATAAAACATATAGTGAGAAATGAGTCATTACAAGGACTCTCTCATACAAGTATGTCTCCCAGACTCCCACAGGCTCTCTCTCCTTACATTCTTACAAGGGCTTCTCACCCACACATGCCTCTCTCATACAGGGACCTCAACCCTACACGCCCACACGGGCGTCCAGTTCGCATGGGCGTCACTCACATCAGGTTTCTCCATCTGCAGCAACATCATAATATGCCAGGACCGCCGACCTGTGTGTAGGTACTGCTCATTGTAAGTAATCACTCCATCATCTCCAACACTACATAAAAAACTATAAATACTAAAACAGAGTGCGGCCATAACTCTATGTATTATTAAGGAGGCGGGGACTTATTATGCATGCTGCTCACACACACAACAAGAGCGGCGAGCGAGCTGACTAATTGCAGCACGACAATTAAGAAGGATGTTATTATGCAAACTATTCTCGCACTGCAAGTGATAATAGTGAAGATTTTAACGTTCCAGGTTAAGCACCCATGGCACTGCCTGGCACACCACACTACTGTTTTCAACTTAAGTTTTTTTTGTAATATATATGTAAATATATATATATATATATATATATATATATATATATATATATATATATATATATATATATATATATATATATATATATATATATATATATATATATATATATATATATATATATATATATATATGCAAAACAACCACTCTGAAAGAATAGAGAAATTCCAAGCGCTTTCGTGACTACTCACATTATCAAGGAACTATGAAAGTGAAGCATCCAAGGAAGCTATATAAGGGGTCCGGCCAGCACCTCACTATCAGATCCCACAACGGTTAAACACGTGACGCGCGGCGAGCCAACTTGGATAGGTCCTTTGCACAACCCACCCCCAAGCTATTTATTTGTCCAGTGTATTATTAAATTCTTCCCAAATTCTATTAATTATAAATGGATCTAATTTATATAAACCAAAGGAAATATTCATATTATTGTCAAAACTGCTTTTTATGAAACAAGATTCAGTTATATTCCTGTCGACCATGGACTTGCTTGATACTACTTTCTCAACTTTTTGAAAATCAATTGGATGGTTAAAATCTCTTACATGAATAAATAGAGCATTGGAATCTTGTCCAGTTCTAATGCTATATTTATGTTGTTTTAATCTTAGTTCGAGATTTTTACCAGTTTGACCGTAATAAACTTTATCGCAAATTTTACAAGGAATCTTATAGACACATCCATCAGCATTTTGGGGGGAATTCTTTATCAAAAGTTTTTTTACTGTATCAAGATTTTTGAATACAACTTTAATATTAAAAGTCTTATCATACCTCTGCTTAAAGCTATGTATGGATCCTGCCTCCACTACATCGCTTCCCAAACTATTCCACTTCCTGACTACTCTGTGGCTGAAGAAATACTTCCTAACATCCCTGTGATTCATCTGTGTCTTCAACTTCCAACTGTGTCCCCTTGTTGCTGTGTCCCATCTCTGGAACAGAGATGCGCGCGCGCGCGCGCGCGTGTGTGTGTGTGTGTGTGTGTGTGTGTGTGTACTCACCTATTTGTGGTTGCAGGGGTCGAGTCACAGCTCCTGGCCCCGCCTCTTCGCTGATTGCTAGTAGGTCCTCTCTCTCCCTGCCCCATGAGCTCTATCATACCTCGCCTTAAAACTATGTATGGTTCCTGCCTCCACCACATCACTTTCTAGGCTATTCCATGGCCTGACTACTCTATGACTGAAGAAATACTTCCTAACATCCCTTTGATTCATCTGAGTCTTCAACTTCCAATTGTGACCTCTTGTGTCTGTGTCCCATCTCTGGAACATCCCGTCTTTGTCCACCTCGTCTATTCCGCGCAGTATTTTATATGTCGTTATCATGTCTCCCCTGACCCTCCTGGCCTCCAGTGTCGTCAGGCCGATTTCCCTCAACCTTTCTTCATAGGACAATCCCCGTAGCTCTGGGACTAGTCTTGTTGCAAACCTTTGCACTTTCTCTAATTTCTTGACGTGCTTGACTAGGTGTGGATTCCAAACTGGTGCTGCATACTCCAGTATGGGCGTGACGTAGATGGTGTACAGAGTCTTAAACGAATCCTTACTGAGGTATCGGAACGCTATCCGTAGGTTTGCCAGGCGCCCGTATGCTGCAGCAGTTATCTGATTGATGTGCGCCTCAGGAGATATGCTCGGTGTTATACTCACCCCCAGATCTTTTTCCTTGAGTGAGGTTTACAGTCTTTGGCCATCTAAACTATATTGTGTCTGCGGTCTTCTTTGCCCTTCCCCAATCTTCATGACTTTGCATTTGGCAGGGTTAAATTCAAAGAGCCAGTTGCTGGACCAGGCTTGTAGCCTGTCCAGATCTCTTTGTAGTCCTGCCTGATCCTCGTCCGATTCGATTCTTCTCATTAACTTCACATCGTCTGCAAACAAGGACACTTCTGAGTCTATCCCTTCCGTTATGTCGTTCACGTATACCAAGAACAGCACAGGTCCTAGGACTGACCCCTGTGGAACCCCGCTTGTCATAGGCGCCCACTCTGACACCTCGTCGCGTACCATGACTCGTTGTTGCCTCCCTGTCAGATATTCTCTGATCCAGTGCAGTGCCCTTCCTGTTATGTGTGCCTGGTCCTCTAGCTTTTGCAGTAACCTCTTGTGAGGAACTGTGTCGAAAGCCTTCTTGTGTGTGTGTGTGTGCGTGTGTGTGTGCGTGTGTGTGTGTGTGTGTGTGTGTGTGTGTGTGTGTGTGTGTGTGTGTGTGTGTGTGTGTGTGTGTGTGTGTGTGTGTGTGTGTGTGTGAGCTCTTTCTTGTCATTCTTTCTGTGTTATTTTCTCATCTTTTTGAACTTCTCTCGTGTGTGATCATCATCTTAATTACTGGTCTTTTCTGTCTCCTGTCATCTTTCTTCCTTCAGTGTTTTTCCTCTCCTCTTACAACTCTCATCTGCCTTCTTCCTACCTCTTTTGTGCTCCTTTTGTCTCTTTTTCTAATTTCTTTCTTCCTTTTCATTTCTTTTCTCTGTCCTTTGTCTTACTACACATCTCCCTCCTCCTTTTCCACCTCTTTCTTCCTCTCAGTCCCCTGTCTTCCCCCCCTCAGGTCTTCCTTCATCAGGTCTTCCTCCACTTGGGCATTCCTCCCGTCAGGTCTTCCTCCTCTCAGATCTTCCTCACATTCTTTATCTTCCTTCCCTTCTCTATCCCCACCTCTCTTCATCCCATTCTCTATCTTCCTCCCCTCCTCTATCTTCCTCCCCTCCTCTATCTTCTTCCCTTCGTCTGTCTTCCTCCCCTCCTCTGTCTTCCTCCCTTCCTCTGTCTTCCTCCCCTCCTCTATCTTCCTCCCCTCCTCTATCTTCCTTCCCTCCTCTATCTTCTTCCCTTCGTCTGTCTTTCTCCCCTCCTCTGTCTTCCTCCCTTCCTCTGTCTTCCTCCCCTCTTCTATCTTCCTCCCCTCCTCTATCTTCCTTCCCTCCTCTATCTTCTTCCCTTCGTCTGTCTTTCTCCCCTCCTCTGTCTTCCTCCCTTCCTCTGTCTTCCTCCCCTCCTCTATCTTCCTCCCCTCCTCTATCTTCCTCCCCTCCTCTGTCTTTCTCACTTTATCTTCCTCTCCTCATCTGTCTTGCTCCCCTTCTATGTCTACCTTTCCGCCCCACTTTTTCTTCCCTCCTTGTCTTCCTACACTAATTTATCTTCCTTCCCTCCTTGTCTTCCTCCTCCTCGTCTGTCATTGTCTTTTCTGACTTCCTCTCTCTCTCTCTTCCCCTGCCTTCCACGCTCTCCTCTCTCTCTTCCTCTATGTTCCACTCTCTCCTCTCTCTCTATTCATCTGTCCTCCCCGCCCTTCTTTCTCTCTTCCTCTGTCTCCCACGCCCTCCTCTCTCTCTCTCTTCTTCTGTCTCCCACGCTCTCCTCTCTCTCTTCCAACTCCTCTGGCCTCTTCCCTTTCTCTGTCTCAACCTGCTCTGTCTTATTCACTTTATCTGTCTCACCACGTTTGTCTTCCTCCCCTCCTCCTTCCACCTCCTATTTCTTCCCCTTCTTTGCTTTCTTCCATGCCTCTGTCTTCCTTCTCTTTTCTTCCTTTATCCTTCCTCTCTCCCGTCTTCCTCCTCTGCTCCGTCTTCCTTTTCTCTCCCGTCTTCCTCCTCTCGTCTTCCTCTCTCCGTCTTCCTCTTCTCTCCCGCCTTTCTCCGCTCCCTTGTCTTCATCCTCTCCCCGGTCTTCCTCCTCTCCCCGGTCTTCCTCCTCTCCCCAGTCTTCCTCCTCTCCCCGGTCTTCCTCCTCTCCCCGGTCTTCCTCCTCTCGTCTTCCTCTCTCTCGTCTTCCTCTTCTCTCCCGCCTTCCTCCGCTCCCTTGTCTTCATCCTCTCCCCTGTCTTCCTCCTCTCTCCCGTCTTCCTCCTCTCGTCTTCCTCTCTCTCGTCTTCCTCTTCTCCCCCGTCTTCCTCCGCTCACTTGTCTTCCTCCTCTCCCCGGTCTTCCTCCTCTCCCCGGTCTTCCTCCTCTCCCCGGTCTTCCTCCTCTCTCCCGTCTTCCTCCTCTCGTCTTCCTCTCTCCGTCTTCGTCTTCTCTCCCGCCTTCCTCCGCTCCCTTGTCTTCCTCCTCTCCCCGGTCTTCCTCCTCTCCCCGGTCTTCCTCCTCTCTCCCGTCTTCCTCCTCTCGTCTTCCTCTCTCCGTCTTCCTCTTCTCTCCCGCCTTCCTCCGCTCCCTTGTCTTCATCCTCTCCCCGGCCTTCCTCCTCTCCCCGGTCTTCCTCCTCTCCCCGGTCTTCCTCCTCTCCCCGGTCTTCCTCCTCTCTCCCGTCTTCCTCCCTCTGTCTTCCTCCTCACCTGAGGTGCTACTGTTAAGTTACCATCTGTCACTGTTCTTCTCATGTACTTCTGCCAAGGAACTTCCAGCTGTCAGGCTGAAAAAAACAACATATTTATCTATCCCTCTTATTCAGTAATTGAAAGTCATGAGAGATAATTATAGATGCTTTTCATGTAGTTATAGTTATTCACTCTATATTATTATCCATCCCTCTCGTGGATTAATAAAGAGTACCAAACATAACTGTGTATCCCTCTCATAGAATAAAAGAATATACTACTGCATATTTATCCATCATTATTTAGGTATCCCTCTGCTGAGTTAATGTATTATATTTGTCAGAGTTTCTTTTTTATTCTTCTAAAGTTATCATGAATAACTTGAGAATCATTCATCTAAATAAAGTTCTTTACATTTACATCGTTTGTGCTCAGTAATTACTGAAAGTCTTGTTTTTATTTTGGATTTTCAGGTGCGATATTTCGCACTTATTTACAACAAAATATTACATGGCTTGCTTAGCGATACTTGAAAAAAGTATTATTTGATTGTCATCAACTTTCAAGACTCGTGTTTCTTACTTAGGAGATTAAATTGACATAGTTGTTATCAGGTGATAATTTCCATTTTTTTAAACTGCGTGTTTTTTCATGAAGTAACTTAAGAATTCCTCATTATATTGCTGAAATTCATTATATTACTATTTTTGCCTTTTGAAAATATAGACCCCTGGTTGTCTTCAAGAAGGAACTGGACAGCTGTGGTTCGTACGTGCGGCCAGAAGTAACAGACTGGTTGATCAGACCCTGATCCACCACGAGGCCTGATGTCAGAGAGGACCACGGGGGCGTTTACTCACGAAACCCTCTCCAGGTATACTCCAGGGGCCCTCATAGTACCTGTAGGCCAGGGGCCTACAAAACCTTAATCCGGCTCTGAGTAGAAACGTTGAAGCGTCAGGGAGTTATGTTGAGAATGTTGTCAACATAACGGAGCCTACCAACCAACACTATATTCTCCACTTCTGCTCTCACCACGACATAACAATTATGCAAGTGAAACAAACAACAATTAGAATGAAGGTATTGAGACAGGTTGCCAGGGTTGATGATAATGTACTAATTGCTCAGAGTGCAATCAGTAAATTTAATGAACATGAGACAGTTGTCGTAGTTAGACAAGATGTGGATGTTATTGTTCCTCTTACTCCAGATGATAAAAATATTATTATCTTGCAAGAAGGAAAGGGAAACCTCCAAGAACGTTAAGTAACATCAAAGAGTCGCCACCAAAATTGATACAAATCAGAGACACACACGGTAAGAAGATGTTTTGCAGACTGTGACGTTTACAAGAACACAGAATAAAACACAAACACAGTGTCATAAAGCATTTAGAATTCAAATGTCTGGCTAAGAGACGCAGAAGACAGGCGGAGGGTGATGAAAAATCTGGGTAGAGGACTGAGGAAGTTTTTACAATTCTTATTCATCGTGAATAATATGAGTGATGGTTAGGTAAGATTTGTCAGGATGCAAGACAAGTGTTTCCTGACGAGGATGTTAGTCAGGTGATGAGCATCGCTAATGTGCACATTCTCTGTAGTGTTCATTACCATCTGCGAGGTCAATGGTGGGTGCTTGAGGACACCTTTGTGTGGCTATGATGCTCTCCAGGTATACTGCCTGGCGAGCTACAGCCTTCCTCAACCAACCTACATCCTTCACTGGCGACCTACTCACACAAACACACACACACATACACACACACACACACACACACACACACACACACACACACGCACACACACACACACACACACACACACTCACAAACACACACACACACACACACACCTACAACACCCACACAAAACACTCACTTACAACACTCACACTCACGTTTACCTATAAAACTCACACCCACACTCACGTATAACGCTCACACCCACACTCACCTCTAATACCCACACCCACACTCACCATTAACACTCACTCCTACACTCACCTATAACTCTCACACCCACACTCACCTATAATATTCACACCCATGCTCACCATTAACACACAAACCTACACTCACCTTTAACACTCACACCTACACTCACCTATAACACTCACACCCACACTCACCTCTAACACTCACACCCACACTCACCTCCAACACTCACACTCACCTATAACACTCACACCCACACTCATCTACAACACTCACACTCACTTATAACACTCACACCCACAATCACCTACAACACTCACACCCACACTCACCCCACAACACTCACACCCACACTCACCTACAACACTCACAAAGACACTCACCTACAACACTCATACTCACCCACAACACTCACACCCACATTCACCTACAACACTCACACCCACACTCACCTACAACACTCACACTCACACTCACTTACAACACTCATACTCACCTACAACACTCACACCCACACTCACCTACAACACTCACACTCTCCTACAACAATCACAGAAAACACTCACCTACGACACTCACACTCAAACTCACCTATAACACTCACTTCCACACTCACTTATAGCACTTACACCCACACTCACCTACAACATTCACACTCACCTACAACACTCACACCCACACCCACCTACAACACATACACCCACACTCACCTACAACACTCACACCCACACTCACCTACAACACTCACACTCACCTACAACACTCACACTCACCTACAACACTCACACTCACCTACAACACTCACACCCACACTCGCGTATAACACTCACACCCAAACTCACGTTTAACACTCACACCCACACTCACGTATAACACTTACACCCACATTCACCTACAAAACTCACACACACACTCACCTACAACACTCACACAAAGCACTCACCTTAATACTCACACTCACACTCACGTATAACCCTCACACCCACTCACCTCTAATACTAGTATACACTCACACTCAACATTAACACTCACTCCCACATTCACCTATAACTCTCACATACACACTCACCTATAACATTTACACCCACACCCACCATTTCACTCCTACACTCACTTATAACTCTCACACCAACACTCACACCCACACTCACCTATAACACTCACACTCACACTCACCTATATCATTCAAACAAACACTCACCTATATCACTCACACTCACACTCACCAACAACACTCACACTCACCTACAATACTCACATCCACACTCACCTACAACACTCTCACCCACACTCATCTACAACGCTCACGCCCACACTCGCCAACAACGCTCACACTCACACTCACCTACATCATCCAAACAAACACTCACCTATATCACTCACACTCACCTACATCATCCAAACAAACACTCACCTATATCACTCACACACACACTCACCTACATCATCCAAACAAACACTCACCTATATCACTCACACACACACTCACCAACAACACACACACTCACCTACAATACTCACACCCACACTCACCTACAACACTCACACCCACACTCATCTACAACGCTCACACCCACACTCGCCAATAACACTCACACCCACACTCACCTACAAGACTCACACTCACACTCACCTACAACACTCACACCCACGCTCACCTCCAATACTCACAACCACATTCACCTACAACACTCACACCCACACTCACCTCCAACACTCACACCCACACTAACCTCAAACACTTACTCCCACACTCACCTATAACACTCTCACCCACACTCACCTCCAACACTCACACCCCTCTCTCATCTACAACACTCACACCCACACTCACCTCCAACACTCACAGTCACCTACAACACTCACACAAAACAGTCACTTACAACACTCACACTCACACTTACCTATAACACTCACACTCACACTTACCTATAACACTCTCACCCACACTCACCTTCAGCATTCACACCCACACTCACCTCCAACACTCACAGTCACCTCCAACACTCGCACCCACACTCACCTTCAGCATTCACTCCAACACTAACCAACAACACTCACACTCACACTCACCTACAACACTCACACCCACACTCACCTCCAACACTCACACCCACGCTCACCTCCAACACTCACACCCACACTCACCTACAGCACTCTCACCTACACTCACCTCCAACACTCAAACCCCCTCTCATCTACAACACTCACACCCACACTCACCTCCAACACTCACACCCACATTCACCTACAACACTAACACTCACAGTCACCTGCAACACTCACAGTCACCTACAAAACTCACACAAAACCGTCACTTACACCAATCACACTTACACTTACCTATAACACTCATACCCACACTCACCTACAACACTCACACCCACACTCACCTACAAAACTCACCTCCACCACCCTAACTCACACTCACCTACAACACTCACACCCGAATTCACCTACTACGATCACACCCAAACTCACCTATAACACTCACACCCACACTCACCTAAAACACTCACACCCACACTCACCTCCAACATTCACGCCCACACTCACGCCCACACTCACTTACAACACACTCACCCACACTCACCTACAACACTCACACCCACACTCACCTCCAACACTTGCACCCACACTCACCTACAACACTCACACCCACACTCACCTCCAACACTCTCACCCATACTCACCTCCAACATTCAAGCCCACACTCACAACACTCTCACCCACACTCACCTCCAACACTCACCCATACTCACCTCCAACATTCACACCCACACTCACCTACAACACTCACTCCCACACTCACCTCCAACAATCACACTCACTTACAACACTCACACAAAACACTCACCTACAACACTCACACAAAACACTCACCTACAACACTCACACTCACCTATAACACTCACACCCACACTCACCCCCACAATCACCTCTAACACTTACACCCACACTCGCCTCCAACGCTCGCACCCACACTCATCTCCAGAACTCACACCCTCACTCACCTACAACACTAACATTCACACTCATCTCCAACACTCACACTCACTTGCAACTCTCACACAAAACACTCATCTACAACACTCACACTCACCTATAACACTCACACCCATACTCACCTCCAACATTTACGCCCACACTCACTTACAACACTCTCACCCACACTCACCTCCAACACTCACACCCACACTCACGTACAACACTCACACCCACACTCACCTCCAACACTCACACCCATACTCACCTCCACCATTCACACCCCTACTCACCTACAACACTAACACCCACACTCACCTCCAACAATCACACTCACTTACAGCACTTACACAAAACACTCACCTACAACCTAACCTTACGTAACCTAGCATAATTTATAATTAAGAAAATAATATTTGTAAATTTACTGCAAGGGTTAGGAAATAATAATAATAATAATAATAATAATAATAATAATAATAATAATAATAATAATAATAATAATAATAATAATATTATTATTATTATTATTATTATTATTATTATTATTATTATTATTATTATTATTATTATTATTATTATTATTATTATTATTGCTATTAATAATAATAAGAATATCAAAATAAAAAGCTAATCTAGAAGGGGTCAACGAGGAAGGGCTAAGAAGTGGACGTAGGGAACCTTATAAAAAAATCAGATAGAAAATGAATCTGGTTTGAGTGGCAGTGTACACCACAACACTTCCTCCAGCAGATCTGTGATGAGATCCGTGGAGACACAGCGTAAGCCTAACATGTGATGCCACGATAGCATTTATCTAATATAGAAATTAAAGCCCGACCAGCATTACGATAACAACCTGTCACAGCCAGATAAGTGATGGTTGTGGGTATTTTACGATGATCTAGAGTTGCTTGTGTGTGTTAGAGAGAGATACCCACATTCCTCCAAAAATAATAAAAGGCACAATCCCGCAACTGGAACAATATACAAATAACCCGCACGTGGGAGAATGGAATTTATGACGACATTTTGATCTGACTTGGGCCTTTAACTAGATAGATATTGACTTGGTAAATACAAATATTTGTTTGTTACAGAAAGAGAGAGAGACACACTGTTAAAATTATGAAGAGACAACTGCTAGAAAAGATATCTGATGCCGATGAGACAGGGAAATTGTTTTTTTAGCGTGACATCAGGGTGGTGTGCGGTTGCCGATGGACGGGTAGATGGGTGAATGGGTGGTGGGTGGGAATTGAGGATGGATGGGCGGGCGGGTCGGCCGTGGGGAAGGGAGCGGATGCGGGAGGTCGGTTGATGGGGTGGGCGGGTAGTGTCTGAAGGTGATATCTAGCGATACATCAGAGACCGCCCTTAGGACAACTTGCCTTATCTCTGTTATCTTGACCAGGAGAGAGCATCACTGCTTATCTTCTTCATCTAGCAGCTACCATCATAAACACTCAACTCCTCTCATCAACCTCATTTAACTTTTTGTATTAGTCCAAGAAATATACGTCTTAGTGTAAAAAAATACAATAAGAGTTTTTTAATGTCTTTTAGTTCAGACTTCCTAAATAATACATAAGAACATAAGAACATAAGAAAGGAGGAACACTGCAGGAGGCCTGTTGGCCCATACTAGGCAGGTCCTTTACAATTCATCCCACTAACAAAACATTTGCCCAACCCAATTTTCAATGCCACCCAAGAAATAAGCTCTGATGTGAAAGTCCCACTCAAATCCAACCCCTCCCACTCATGTACTTATCCAACCTAAATTTGAAACTACCCAAAGTCCCAGCCTCAATAACCCAACTAGGTAGACTGTTCCACTCATCAACTACCCTATTTCCAAACCAATACTTTCCTATGTCCTTTCTAAATCTAAACTTATCTAATTTAAATCCATTACTGCGGGTTCTCTCTTGGAGAGACATCCTCAAGACCTTATTAATATCCCCTTTATTAATACCTATCTTCCACTTATACACTTCGATCAGGTCTCCCCTCATTCTTCGTCTAACAAGTGAATGTAACTTAAGAGTCTTCAATCTTTCTTCATAAGGAAGATTTCTAATGTTATGTATTAATTTAGTCATCCTACGCTGAATGTTTTCTAACGAATTTATGTCCATTCTATAATATTGAGACCAGAACTGAGCTGCATAATCTAGGTGAGGCCTTACTAATGATGTATAAAGCTGCAGTATGACCTCTGGACTTCTGTTGCTTACACTTCTTGATATAAATCCCAGTAATCTATTTGCCTTATTACGTACGCTTAGGCATTGCTGTCTTGGTTTAAGGTTGCTGCTCACCGTAACCCCCAAGTCCTTTTCGCAATCTGTATGGCTAAGTTCTACATCATTTAACTTATAAGTACTAGGGTTATGGGCACTCCCAAGCTTCAGAACCTTGCATTTATCTACATTGAACTGCATCTGCCACTTTTCTGACCAAGAATAGAGTTTGTTTAAATCCTCCTGAAGTTCCATAACATCTACGTTTGAATCAATTATCCTACCTATCTTTGTGTCATCGGCGAATTTGCTCATATCTCTAGTAATTCCCTCATCAAGATCATTGATATATATTATAAACAACAACGGGCCCAAGACTGATCCCTGTGGAAGGCCACTTGTTACAGATCCCCACTCGGATTTAACCCCATTTATGGACACTCTGCTTCCTGTCAGTGAGCCATGACTCGATCCACGAGAGCACTTTTCCCCCAATGCCATGAGCTGCCACTTTCTTTAACAGTCTATGGTGCGGAACTCTATCAAAAGCCTTACTAAAATCTAAGTAAATAATATCAAATTCTTTATCGTGGTCAACAGCCTCAAAAGCTTTACTGAAGAAAGTTAATAAATTAGTTAGACAAGACCGGCCTCTTGTGAATCCATGCTGAGTATCATTAATCAAGCTATGCTTATCGAGATGGCTTCTTATAATCTCAGCTATAATTGACTCTAGTAATTTGCCTGCAATTGAGGTCAGGCTTATTGGGCGGTAATTTGACGGTAATGACTTGTCCCCTGTTTTAAAAATAGGAATTACATTAGCCATCTTCCACATATCAGACACTACACCTGTTTGAAGAGATAAATTAAAAATATTAGTTAATGGTTCACAGAGTTCCATTTTGCACTCCTTAAGAACCCTTGAAAAAACCTCATCAGGACCCGGCGACTTATTTTGCTTCAGTCTGTCTATCTGTTTCACAACCATTTCACTAGTGACTGTGATGTTACATAATTTATCTTCTTCTAGCCCACTATAAAAATTAATTACTGGAATATTGTTAGTGTCTTCCTGTGTAAAAACTGAGAGAAAATAATTATTAAAAATCGAGCACATTTCATTCTCTTTGTCAGTAAGGTGCCCATAGTTATTTTTAAGGGGACCTATCTTATCTCTAACTTTTGTTCTATAGACCTGGAAAAAACTTTTTTGGGTTAGTTTTAGAATCCCTAGCAACTTTAATTTCATAGTCCCTTTTAGCTTTTCTTATCCCCTTTTTAATGTCCCTCTTAATGTCAATATACTGATCCATAAGATGACCCTCACCTCTTTTGATACGCCTATAAATTCCTTTCTTATGCCCTAGTAGATATTTGAGCCTATTATTCATCCATTTTGGGTCATTTCTATTTGATCTAATTTCTTTATATGGGATAAACGTTCTTTGAGCAGCATGTATAGTGTTCAGAAAACTGTCATATTGATAGCTCACTTCGTTACCCCAGTCAACAGATGATAAATGTTCTCTAAGCCCATCGTAATTTGCTAAGCGAAAATCTGGGACTGTTACTGAGTTATCCCTACTATCGTTCTTCCATTCAATGCTAAATGTAATTGATTTGTGGTCGCTAGCACCCAGTTCCTCTGAAATTTCTAAATTATTAACAAGGGATTCATTGTTTGCCATGACTAAGTCAAGCAGGTTATTTCCCCTTGTAGGTTCTGTCACAAACTGCTTCAAAAAACAATCCTGAACTACTTCTAAGAAGTCGTATGATTCTAAATTCCCAGTCAAGAAATTCCAATCAATATGACTAAAGTTAAAGTCTCCTAGAATTACTACATTATCGTGCCTTGTGGCCTTAACAATTTCCTCCCATAGTAGTCTCCCTTGGTCCCTATCTAAGTTTGGGGGACGGTATATCACTCCTAAAATCAGTTTTTCGTGCCCCTCTGAAAAATCTATCCAAACAGACTCTATATGTGTTACTTCAGACTTAATACCCGTTTTTATGCAACAGTTCAAGCGAACTCATCCAGTAGTCGACTCATCGTCGACTACTGGGAACGACTACATCGTTTCTACCTTTCCATTCGTCTTCTTGATCGTCAACTTCATTCCCTGCTGTCCAGCCACTGACCAGTTTCCCTTCTTGACCTGAGGACTCAAAACAGGAGGACTACTACGAATCTTCTTGTTTTCCTCGGTCAGTCGCCGAATCTCCAACTTCGCCATCCTCAATTCTTCCTTAAGCTGTTGGTAAAGTTGCTCGATGGAGGGCATCTTGCTTCAATTCGTAGAGAGGGCGAAAACAGGTCTTCACAGAGCTAAGTACACGTCAACACTGCGCAAAAGCCAACTCAATCAGGAGCTACTGCGCAGCACGTCCGCACGGCCCAATAGCGATGTGAACAATCCAACCTCTACGTAATATAAATCCCAGGAAAACAACAATATCAACAAAACACCAAACTAGCATTCACCCCCCTCCCTCCCCCTTAAAATAACACATTTTAGTTTCTATGGCAATTTTTATACCGGAGTTCTTATTTTCATATATATTGTACATCTGGGTCTATTAGTTACAATAAAATATCAGTTGTTTATATTTTTTCAGATGTGAATGGAAAAGACCATTATGGCAGCTATGTCATCAAGCAAAATTTGCATTATCTGCAAAAAAAAAAAAAAAAGAAACACTGATGATGAGTAATCATTTTGTTGGTAAGAATGTAGATGTGAAAGTTGTCGTTTCTGGACGACGTATTATGCAAGTGGTTAGACCGAGAGTCATAAATGATCAAATGCTGTTAGGTCTTGAAGTGTAAATGCATTACCAGTATCTATCTAAGCATCTTGTACTTACAATGAATCATCTTGGCTATTCTGCTTCATACAGTGAAATGAAGAAATATGAACGCTATGCAGTTCTTGCATTTGACAACACAATTAGCAAATGCAACTGGGATTTGTTCTTTCCTTCTTGTTGCAGACAATGCTGATCACAACGCTTGTATTCTACACGAGAAAAACATCTTTCATGGAATGCGTAATCAGTGTGATTACCCTTGGTAATTATGTTCATCGGACTATATACCGATGAAAAGTTACTGAGGCCGACATCAAAATGTTACAAGTAGTGCCAATACGGAGAAGCAAGTCATTAATGAAGAAGATAGAGTTGCAAAACCTACCCAGTTTTGTCTGTCACTGAAGAACCATTGACCTTCTCTGTCTGGTTTCCATGCACTTTCAACGCCAAGTTGGTTTGGACCTGTCTTTGTAATACTCATTTGTATTTTATAGTTATCTGTTTACAATAATGTCTTATCACTGATTTCATCATTGCTTAGTTAATCTTAAGTTAATTTTAAGCCAGCCCGTAATGCTATGCATATAAGTGGCTTTGGCATGCTGCTCTTACCTGTATTTTTTGTACCTCTGTTTGTATGCTAAAATTTCTAAATAAATAAATAAATAAATAAAGAAATCTTCTCTCAATTTATTTTAAGAGCCGGTGAGAAAATCCTTAGTTGATTGTCTACCAATCAAGGCTTAACATCCCAGTGACATGACACGCTTTCTCTCAACATATATATGATGATGTCCTGATGCTTACACCCTTCCACACCTTTTGCGAATTTCGTGGTACGCTGATGGAAAGTTCAGGTCTGCGTGAGACACTCCCGGAAGTGTATGGAGAAAAGGCATTTCTTATTATGCTATTTAGAAAGTTACTATCACGAGATTTTCGAGGGCACATATTGGTTGATACAGCACTGTGTAACTTGCTCCGTCAACACGTATTTCCTACAGCTGAATGAAACAGTGACTGTGTATGAGTCCAGGATGTCTCTTGAAACAACTGATGTGAAGCAACTGTTGATGTTGTTAATTCTTCGCAGACAATGACTAAGATGACAGAAATGCTAGACTTAAGCAGAAGTGAATTAAGCAAAATAAATCTCGGACTTGCCAGCTTTACCTTGATACAATATATAGTTTTTACAGATCTCAAGTTTCCCGTGGCAGATTGAACTGGTAATTGGAACATGTATTTGCAGGCAATTGAGAAGGCCTACCATGTCTCAGCAGCAGATAAACATGTTATTGTCACCTACAGGTACTGCCTGAGTGCTTTCCAAATTTAATGGTTGTTTTCATATAATAAGAACTGCCAAAAACGGATATGGTTAGCATCTGATTTTACCACAGAACAAGTGTTTTAGAGGTCATAAAAAACACAGGTTGACTCACTAAAGGAAGAAATTATCTGATGTCCAGAGACCGGCATGGCACCATGAATGTATAGTGACCATGCAAAATTTTTCATCCATTGCATACGAGACAAGTGAAGAGCACATAATGTGAACAAGAATATGGCACGCTTTGAGTCCATCTCACTCTTCCATATAGAGGGCTCTCTACACTACATAGTGACTAATGAATGGTTTACAAATACTTGGCACAAAGTTATTAGCAGTAATAAAAGGCAAGAAAATATATTTAAATTTCGTTGCAAGTTAAGTAGTAGTGTACAAACACTTGCTTCTGCTGCCTGTGTTAAAATTATTCAGGAAGGAAGTATTGATCCAGGGACGTTGTTCCAATTAATGCTGCTTCTCTTTAACGAAGGTAAAGTCATCCTTAAAGACGTTTTACTGTATGAGCTTTGTGCCTATCCTCCATCATTGTTTAAATATTAAACTATGATCTTAATGATAGACAAAGCACCATTTCAGTTCGAGAATGTAACGTATGACGAGTCGCTGGATGGGGGCTTCTCTTTCTCTACAGAATACCATGGTGTAAAGGGACTACCAACGATGACAGTGAATTCCTATGCAGAGTTCTCTTCTCTTACCTACGGGACAGTTTTTGTCATTACTGATGGATGTGAAAATGGACCATCCACAGAGGATGACACTCACCGACGTATGTCAGGTAACTGCATTATTACAACAAGTTAATATCTTGCCGGACACATAATTCGCTGGAAGAAAGTACCACTTCTTGTCCAATAGCACCAATAAACACTTCGTTAGTGAATGAATACCTCACTATAAGTGGATTCACAGTAACACAGCTCATGGTACTGGAGACGGTGAAACTAAGATGGCCAGTGCTACAATATAACTAGGCCAAGTACCTAAAGTCACTGTCATTAAGGAAGATACTGACGTCCTCATTAATCTGATTACAACCGCAAACCCTGGGACTCTGCACTCTCGTGGTGATGTTGAACAAAAAAATTGCGAAGAGATCAACGTTCGATATTAAGAGCATTATAACGACATCTGCAAACAATTGCTCTTCATACTTACTTTCACCGGATGTGACTATACGTACCAAATATATGGCATGGGAAAGTCTAAGGCTGTATACAAACTGATTTATGAGAGCAAGTTTTCCAGTTTGTCAAACCTCCAGGTCTAAATCCATTAATTATCGCCTTAACCTGGAAACGGAGATGCTCTGTTTGATGGTAATTCAAAAGAGGTAAACACACTGTATCGTCAAACTCTAGGAGAAAGTCTGCTGCTGTTGCTGCTGCTCAGTGTTAGGTTACTGCAGAGCGCCTTTACTCCAATTAATCTGCAACAAAGTACCAGCGCGATGCATCTTTATAATATCAAATCCAAGAAATGTAGTCGGAAGTAAAAGAGTAACTATGTGATGGATACTGAAAAGCAACGGATTCTACCCAGGTGTATTATATGTAAACTATCCCTTTCTCAAGGGTTATTGACATTGATGGCAGCTCTACAGCGTTATGCCTCAGTATGTTCTGTAGCAGCAAGACGACGGGTTTTCTTACGAATTTGGAAGAGAAATTGTTATTATGATAATCAAAAAGAAGCGCTAGACCTACAAGGGTCATACAGCGCGACAGAAGTGAAAATAAATTAGAAAGTGAAGACTCAGATGATAGTGAGTAATGTTTCATTGCTGGAGAAAATTAATTTCTCATACAACCCAGCATTTTTTCATTGAAAGTTTTTGCAATGTAATACAAGGGAAGCGCTACGGGAGGTACCAGGAATTTTAATTAGATTACAAAGTAATAATAATAATAATAATAATAATAATAATAATAATAATAATAATAATAATAATAATAATAATATTATTATTATTATTATTATTATTATTATTATTATTAATAATAATAATAATAATAATAATAATAATAATAATAATAATAATAATAATAATAATATTAATAATAATAACTGTCTGTTTTCTCATTAATGTTTTTGAGAGCTTTACTAATTTGTAATCCAGAGTTCATAGATGAGGAAATATCCAAAATTTATGAAATAGGTAATGATTTGAAATACCCAAGAAACGTAATTGATAAATCTTTTAAAGTTGCTAAAAATACTTTTTACAATCCAAAAAGGGACAACCAGCCTTATTCAACTAAAAATATGTTGGTTCTCCCTTACCATGAAAACTTGGTTGATATGCCTTCTCTTCTTAAGACTTTTATTATTAAAGTTGTATTCAAAAATATTGATACAGTAAAAAAACTTTTGATAAAGAATTCCCCCCAAAATGCTGATGGATGTGTCTACAAGATTCCTTGTAAAATTTGCGATAAAGTTTGCTACGGTCAAACTGGTAAAAATCTCGAACTAAGATTAAAACAACATAAATTTAGCATTAGAACTGGACAAGAATCCAGTGCTCTATTTATTCATGTGAGATATTTTAACCATCCAATTGATTTTCAAAAAGTTGAGAAAGTTGTATCAAGCAAGTCCATGGTCGACAGGAATGTAATTGAATCTTGTTTTATGAAAAGCAGTTTTGACAATAATATGAATATTTCCTTTGGTTTATATAAATTAAATCCATTTATAATTAATAGAATTTGGGGAGAATTTAATAATACATTGGACAAATAATAATTTTTAAAATTCTTATTTCTTGGGTAGAATAGTTTGTTGGTGGGTTGTGTGAAGGACCTGTCTAGTTGGGCCGGCGGGCCTGCTGCAGTGTTCCCTTTCTTATGAGTCGCGCATCAGGTGTTTTCTTTGTTGTGGGATCTGATAGTGAGGTGTGGGCTAGACCCTTATATATACCTTCCTTTGATGCTCTACTTTCATTGTTCCTTGATAATGTGAGTAGTCACGAATGCACTTGGAATTTCTCTATTCTTTCACAGTGGTTGTTTTGCATATATATATATATATATATATATATATATATATATATATATATATATATATATATATATATATATATATATATATATATATATATATATATATATATATATATATATATATATATATATATATGCAATAAGATCACAGTAAACAGGTGATTTCAGAATATGCAAAACAACCACTCTGAAAGAATAGAGAAATTCCAAGCGCTTTCGTGACTACTCACATGAGTAGTCACGAAAGCGCTTGGAATTTCTCTATTCTTTCAGAGTGGTTGTTTTGCATATACATTATATATATATATATATATATATATATATATATATATATATATATATATATATATATATATATATATAAATATATATAAATATATATATATATATATATAGATATATATATATATATATATATATATATATATATATATAAAAATATATATATATATATATATATATAAATAAATATATATATAAATATATATATGCAAAACAACCACTGTGAAACAATAGTGAAATTCCAAGCGCTTTCGTGACTACTCACATTATTAAGGAACAATAAAAGTAATACATCAAGGAAGGCATATAAAGGGTCTAGACCACACCTCCCTATCACATCCCACAACAAAGCAACACCTGATGCGCAACGACACGCGACTCATAAGAAAGATAACACTGAAGCAGGCCCGATGGCCCAACTAGACAGGTCCTGCACGTCATTCCACAAACAAACTATTCTGCCCAAGAATTAAGATTTATTTTTTGTCCAATGTATTATTAAATTCTTCCCAAATTCTTTCAATTATAAATGGATCTAATTTATATAAACCAAAGGAAATATTCATATTATTTCAAAACTGCTTTTTATGAAACAAGATTCACTTATATTTCTGTCGACCATGGAATGTGGACAGTGGAGTCAGAGTGCACATGCTGTGGATTCCATCTCACATTGGTCTTCAGATGCATGATAGAACTGATAAATTGGCTAAGCTGTATGCTTTCAAAGAGGGAGTAGATTACAATCTTGGCTTGTCAGGTAGTAGTTTGAGAACAATAATACGAAAAGAACTTCAGCTGAATTTTATGGACTTAAGGCTCAGGGAGATTGACACCAGTGAGTCCATCTATCATCATTCTATCATGCAGGAGGAGCCACATGTCTATGGTGCATCCAACAAAATAAGCAGACTCTTGGATGTCACTACCGCCCGGCTCCGGCTGGGTTACAAGTATCTTTGGCAGGTTAAATCACCACCACCAGATGTAGACCAAACGAAATGTAAACTTTGCCAGATGGATTATTGTCACACCCTGCGTCATTATGTACTGGAGTGCGATAAAATTAATGAATTTAGAAACAACTCACTCAGAAGTGTTCAAGAAATGGCTAAGTATTTTATCCACAGTGGTATATTACAGACCATTCTGGAGAAATACCCTGACTTTGCTAGCTGTAAATAAAGCATTACCACATATGTGCATGTGTGTGTGTGTGTGTGTGTGTGTGTGTGTGTGTGTGTGTGTGTGTGTGTGTGTGAGTGTGTGTGTGTGTGTGTTTGTGTGTATGTGTATGAGTGTGTGAGTGTGTGTGTGTGTGTGTGTGTGTGTGTGTGTGTGTGTGTGTGTGTGTGTGTGTGTGTGTGTGTGTGTGTGTGTGTGTGTGTGTGTGAGTATGAGTGTGTGTGTGTGTATGAGTGTGTGTGTGTATATGAGTGTGTGTGCGTGTGTGTGTATGAGTTTGTGTATGTGTGTGTGTGTGTGTGTGTGTGTGTGTATGTGTGTGTGTGTTTATGTGTGTGTGTGTATGAATTTGTATGTGTGTGTGTGTGTGTGAGAGAGAGAGAGAGAGACTCAGCAATCAACATTTGCACCAATAACTCACTACAGTTGTGACCGGGTGTGGAAGTGTGAATTGCTCATTACTCTAAAATTTGTTCATGATTGCAGCCATGTATAAACGTAAGTAACCATTCTTACAGTATTCATTACCTTTGTAACTTGTGAGTTCATTACCTTTGTAACTTGTGAGTTCATTACCTTGTACCTAGTTCAGCCATCAAAACTTTGGAGCCCGGTCCCTGGACCCATTGTGTACCTCTGTAATCTGTAAATACCTTTGTAACTTGTCATGATTGTAACTAGACCTACCTGGAGTTCATTACCTTTGTAAATTGTGAGTTCATTACCTTTGTAAATTGTGAATTCATTACCTCTGTAACTTGCTCAGCTATCAAAACTCTGAGGCCCAGTCCCTTTACCCATTATGTACCTCTGTAATCTTTTGACTACCGCCCACAGGATGGGTATGGGGTGCATAATAAACATATTAAACTAACTAAAACTCATGGACTTGCTTCATACAACTTTCTCAACTTTTTGAAAATCAATTGGATGGTTAAAATCTCTCACATGAATAAAAAGAGCATTGGAATCTTGTCCAGTTCTAATGCTATATTCATGTTGTTTTAATCTTAGTTCGAGACGCTTACCAGTTTGACCGTAATAAACTTTATCACAAATTTTACAAGGAATCTTATAGACACATCCAGCAGCATTTTGAGGGGAATTCTTTATAAAAAGTTTTTTTATTGTGTCAAGATTTTTAAATACAACTTTGATATTAAAAGTCTTAAGAAGAGAAGGCATATCAACCAAGTTTTCATGGTAAGGGAGAACCAACATATTTTTAGTTGAATAAGGCTGGTTGTCCCTTTTTGAATTGTACAAAAGTGTTTCTAGCAATTTTAAAAGATTTATCAATTGCGTTTCTTGGGTATTTCAGATCATTAGCTACTTCATAAATTTCGGATATTTCTTCATCTATGAACTCTGGACTACAAATACGCAAAGCTTTCAAAAATATTGATGAGAAAACAGACAGTTTAACTCTATAAATAACAGAAAAAGGCACAATACCGTGACTGGAACGATACACAAATAACCCGCACATAGAAGAGAGGAGCTTACGACGACGTTTCCGTCCGACTTGGACCATTTACAAAGTCACACTAACCAGAATTGGAGTAGGACGGGTATATATAGGCAGGAAGAGGTAGTGGTAGTAGTAGTAGAAGCAGTAGTGGTAGTAGTAGTAGTGGCAGCAGTAGTAGAAGTGGTAGTAGTGGTAGTAGTGGGGAATGAAGGAGGAGGAGCCAGTCAAATACAAAGAAGGGGGAGCACTGCAAGGCAGCTAGGTGCCCACAGAGGGAGAGCAAGTGCACAGAGGTGGGGGGAAGGGGAAGTGATGGAATAAATAATGAAGGAACAGAATCACAAGACAGAAGAAAGAAAGACAACCCAGAGGAGAAAAAAGAAGGAAAGAGGAAAGGGGAAGAGGGAGAAGAAGAAAAAGAAAAAATTAGGAATCAGGTTAAGTCACGAGTGTTCAGAAGTTTGGAGCATTTTACATTGTAGTGGGAGAGGAAGGCATCTACAGAGACGAAGCCAGGACTAAGATTCATACAAGGAAAGTTGTGGATTCAACTAGACGGCGACTGTTAGAGTTGGAAATAGGGAAGACAGAATAATAGTGTACATAGGAACAGTTATTTGTAGATTTTCTGTAAATTTTAAATTTGAATTCATTATTACCCTTAATAATTAAAACATCTAGAAAACGCAATGAGTTATTTTCCTCAAACTCAACAGTAAAGTTTATAGAATTGGCTAAGCTATTTAATTTAACAAAGAAATGGTGTATATCTACATTCTTGGGAATAAGACACAAAATATCATCAACATATCTGAACCATTTAGCTCTATTAGCGAGGATTGTGTTAAGCAGCCTTGTTTCGAAAAATTCTATGTATAGGTTATTAAGAACATGTGAAAGAGGATTTCCCATTTATTATTAAATACAAATTTTGCATCAACAATGCAAAGTTTAATAAGTTTAATGATAGTAGGAACTGGCAATGGTAAATCATAATTAACAAGTTCTTCAGATAAGAAACTTAATAAATCATCAACAGAAACTTTCGTAAACAAGGAAGTAACATCAAAACTAACCATGTTAAAATCATTTGAGTCAGTAAGGAACTTAATTTATCAACTATATCTATGTTGTTTTTAACATTAAAGTTAGAAATTTTGCCAACAATAGGGCTCAAAATGTCAACAAGCCATTTGGATAATTTATATGAAACTGATCCTATGGAGCTAATAATTAGACTGACTGGATTACCCGGTTTATGTGTTTTTATTAGTCCATACATGTAAGGTAAAGATGGATTAGTGGAAGTAAATTGTTTGATTAATTCATCTTTACCTTTCAATAGAAGTTTTATTGTTTTATTGAAATTGTTGTTAACAGTTTCTAAGGGATTCTTTCTAAGTTTAGAATAGGTTTCAGTATCATCTAAGAGACTGTACAGTTTTTCTTGGTAATCATTTTCTTT
>NC_091316.1:27822233-27828731 GCF_038502225.1 Cherax quadricarinatus
ACCTCCTTTACCCCTTCCCTCCAACCTTTTCGAGGACGACCCCTACCCCGCCTTCCTTCCTCTACAGGGGAAGGAAGGCGGGGAAGGGGCTCAACAAACCTTCTTTAGCCCTCTGACTAATACTTTTATTAACTCCACACCTCCTAATTTCCACACTCCGAATTTTCTGCGTAATATTTACACCACACATTACTCTTAGGACATCTCCACTGCCTCCAACCGTCTCCTCGCTGCAGCATTTACAACCCAAGCTTCACACCCATATAAGAGTGTTGGTACTACTATACTTTCATACATTCTCTTCTTTGCCTCCATAGATAACATTTTTTTGCCTCCACATATACCTCAATGCACCACTCACCTTTTTTCCATCATCAATTCCATGATTAATCTCATCCTTCATAAATCCATCTGCTGACACGTCAACTCCCAAATAAATGAAAACAGCAGCCACCCAGGGAAGTACTACTGTCCTTCCAGATGACTGTGAAACAGGAACCTGTAACTGTTTTGCATGTTGGTAGGATTGCTGGTTTCTTTTTCTGTCTCATAATCACGCTAGATAACAGGGATATCTTGCTACTCCTAATTACACTTTTTCCACACTTCACAGACACGCACATGCATATATATATATATATATATATATATATATATATATATATATATATATATATATATATATATATATATATATATATATATATATATATATATATATATACATACATCTAGGTTTTTCCCTTTTTTATAAATAGCTCTTGTGCAAGAATGGTATATAATGCCGACAAGATGAAATTAAGACGCATGTGCAACATCTGGGTATCTTTATTGTAGACGTTTCGCCATCCAGTGGCTTTATTAATACAAATTCTAGGACATAGCTTGAAGACAGTAGGACTATATACAGAAGATGAGGTAATCAGTCCCTCAACCTTGGAGTAGGTGCGAAGAGCACCTACTTGACCATCTCTTTGGGAAGGACCTACTTCCACTGGGGAATCCCGCCTACCAGTGACTATGCCCTCGTCTGATACACCTGACGTTACTATATAAGCGAGAGCGCCAGGCTCCTTGCTTCTGCTTCAGATTCTCCACGACTACGGTGCTCTTCGCACCTACTTCAAGGTTGAGGGACTGATTACCTCATCTTCTGTATATAGTCCTACTGTCTTCAAGCTATGTCCTAGAATTTGTATTGATGAAGCCACTGGATGGCGAAACGTCTACAATAAAGATACCCAGATGTTGCACATGTGTCTAAATAGCTCTTGTTCTTCTTTATTTCTTCTACTGTCCATGGGGAAATGGAAAAGAATCTTTCCTCCTTAAGCCATGCGTGTCGTACGAGGCGACTAAAATGCCGGGAGCGATGGGCTAGTAACCCCTTCTCCTGTAGATATTTACTAAAAAAGAGAAGAAGAAAAACTTTATAAAACTGGGATGCTTGAATGTGCGTGGATGTAGTGCGGATGACAAGAAACAGATGATTGCTGATGTTATGAATGAAAAGAAGTTGGATGTCCTGGCCCTAAGCGAAACAAAGCTGAAGGGGGTAGGGGAGTTTCGGTGGGGGGAAATAAATGGGATTAAATCTAGAGTATCTGAGAGAGTTAGAGCTAAGGAAGGGGTAGCAGTAATGTTGAAGGATCAGTTATGGAAGGAGAAAAGAGAATATGAATGTGTAAATTCAAGAATTATGTGGATTAAAGTAAAGGTTGGATGCAAAAAGTGGGTCATAATAAGCGTGTATGCACCTGGAGAAGAGAGGAATGTAGAGGAGAGAGAGAGATTTTGGGAGATGTTAAGTGAATGTATAGGAACCTTTGAACCAAGTGAGAGAGTAATTGTGGTAGGGGACCTGAATGCTAAAGTAGGAGAAACTTATAGAGAGGGTGTGGTAGGTAAGTCTGGGGTGCCAGGTGTAAATGATAATAGGAGTCCTTTGATTGAACTTTGTATAGAAAGGGGTTTAGTTATAGGTAATACATATTTTAAGAAATAGGATAAATAAGTATACAAGATATGATGTAGGGCGAAATGACTAGTTTGTTAGATTATGTATTGGTATATAAAAGACTGTTGAGTAGACTTCAGGATGTACATGTTTATAGAGGGCCAGAGATAAATCAGATCACTTTTTAGTTGTAGCTACACTGAGAGTAAAAGGTAGATGGGATACAAGGAGAATAGAAGCATCACGGAAGAGGGAGATGAATGTTTATAAACTAAAAGAGGAGGCAGTTAGGGTAAGATATAAACAGCTATTGGGGGATAGATGGGCTAATGAGAGCATAGGCAATGGAGGCAGTGGAGATGTCATGTCTGAGGGCAATGTGTGGTGTGAATATAATGCAGAGAATTTGTAGTTTGGAAGTTAGGAGGAGGTGCGGGATTATCAAAACTGTTGTGCAGAGGGCTGAGGAAGGGTTGTTGAGGTGGTTCGGAGATGTAGAGAGAATGGAGTGAAACAGAATGACTTCAAGAGTGTATCAGTCTGTAGTGGAAGGAAGGCGGGGTAGGGGTCGGCCTAGGAAAGGTTGGAGGGGCCGGGTAAAGGAGGTTTTGTGTGCGAGGGGCTTGGACTTCCAGCAGGCATGCGTGAGCGTGTTTGATAGGAGTGAATGGAGACAAATGGTTTTCAATACTTGACGTGCTGTTGGAGTGTGAGCAAAGTAACATTTATGAAGGGGTTCAGGGAAACCGGTAGGCCGGACTTGAGTCCTGGAGATGGGAAGTACAGTGCCTGCACTCTGAAGGAGGGGTGTTAATGTTGCAGTTTAAAAACTGTAGTGTAAAGCACCCTTCTGGCAAGACAGTGATGGAGTGAATGATGGTGAAAGTTTTTCTTTTTCGGGCCACCCTGCCTTGGTGGGAATCGGCCAGTGTGTTAATAAAAAAAAATTCACTTCTTCCATACTCCTCCCAAATTTGATATCCAATTTTTCTTTATCTAAATCATTTGATGCTCTCATCACCTTACTCTTTTCTATGTTCACTTTCAACTTTCTACCTTTACACACATTCCCAAATTCGTCCACTAACCTTCGCAATTTTTCTCCCATAAGCACAGTATCATCAGCAAAAAGTAACTGTGTCAATTCCCATTTTGAATTAAATTCCACATAATTTAATCCCACCCCTCTCCCGAACACCTTAGCATTTACTTCTTTTACAACCCCATCTATAAATATATTAAACAACCATGGTGACATTACACATCCCTGTCTAAGACCTACTTTTATCGGGAAGTAGTCTCCCTCTCTTCTACACACCCTAACCTGAGCCTCACTATCCTCATAAAAACTCTTTACAGCATTTAGTAACTTACCACCTATTCCATATACTTGCAACATCTGCCACATTGCTCCTCTATCCACTCTATCATATGCCTTTTCTAAATCCACAAATGCAATAAAAACTTCCCTACCTTTATCTAAATACTGCTCACATAAATGCTTCAATGTAAACACTTGATCTACACATCCCCTACCCACTCTAAAACCTCCTTGCTCATCCGCAATTCTACACTCTCTCTTACCTCTAATTCTTTCAATTATAACCCTACCCTACCCTTTTCCTGGTATACTCAGTAAACTTATTCCTCTATAATTTTTACAATCTCTTTTGTCCCCTTTCCCTTTATATAAAGGGACTATACATGCTCTCCGCCAATCCCTAGTTACCTTCCCCTCTTTCACACATTTATTAAACAAAAATACCAACCACTCCAACACTATGTCCCTCCCCTGCTTTTAACATTTCTGTCATGATCCCATCAGTTCCAGCTGCTTTACCCCCTTTCATTTTATGTAATGCCTCACACACCTCCCCCTCACTCACATCCTGCTCTTCTTCACTCCTAAAAGATGATATACCTCTCTGACCAGTGCATGAAATTACTGCCTCCATTTCTTCGTCGACATTTAAAAGTTCCTCAAAATATTCTCGCCATCTACCCAAAACCTCCCTCTCCCCATCTACTAACTCCCCTTCTCTGTTTTTAACTAATAAATCCATTTGTTCCCAAGGCTTTCATAACTTCTTTAACTCACTTTAAATTTTTTTCTTATTTTCATTAAAATTCCTTGACAGTGCCTCTCCCACTCTATCATCTGCTCTCCTTTTGCACTCTCTCACCACTCTCTTCGCCTTTCTTTTACTCTCCATATACTCTACTCTTCTTATAACACTACCTTTTTCTCTTTTATCACACCCTTTACTTCATCATTCCACCAATGAACCCATGAACCACATGCAGTATGTGCCATGCGCTATTTTCCCTTCAGCCTGGGTTTACCACACAGTTTGAGGTATGGCAGACGATGAAGCCAGCCAGCCACAAAGCCAGGGAAACAATACACCCAACAATGAAAGAAGAGGCACATGTCAGGTGTGTGGAGAGTTTCGAGCACGCAACAGGGACGGCCGCATTCGTGCACACAATGGGTGTGCAGGATCACATATGCCCCCAGCAGAGCGCAGCCCACAGCCTCCACAGGCAGATGACAATTCCAATGGCAACCTCGTCACTTGCGAAAACCTTCTGCTGGCATTCAAATCGACTGCTAGGAGTACACTGTCCCACATCCCTAAAGCGGCTCGCCCATATGCAACAGGGAAATTCACAGACCTTCTTAAGCGGGTGAATGGAGGCTCCACCATCTTAGAAGCCCGAGGCACCATCCAAGCATGGCTCAACCTACTCTTATTCGGCAATGTCTGTCTTGCAGTTCCTGAAAGACGATTCAAACTGCTAACCACGTCAGTTATCAAGGCAGTGCGCAACTACCCAAGAACGGATAACTGTGTCCCTCTGCCCCATCATCGCAGGAATCAAAGAGGTAGACCCAAGAAAAGTCCCACTGAAAACGAGAAAATTTGCGCACAGGTTAGCAAAAAAATTGAAGAAGGTAACACAGTGGGAGCAATAAGAATAATTACAAGTGACGACACTGTAGCCCCCAAGGATGAGACCACGGCCCAAGCACTAAGAGACAAGCATCCAACCAGGGACACCATAGCCATCAACGACAACCCTGAGGAAGACCCCATCACTGAACAATTAATTTTGCCAGAATCGGAAGTCTATAAGGCGATCGTGTCATTTCCAGCAGGATCTGCAGGAGGTTACACTGGAATTCGACCTCAGCACCTCAAAGAGATGGTAAATCCAGTACTCGGTGAATCTGCATCAATTCTTCTCACCGAGTTAACAACTTTCGTCAACAATTGCCTGGCTGGGCGAATCCCAGAAGAAATTAAACCTTTCTTTTTTGGAGCCACACTATGTCCTTTGAAGAAGAGGGATGGGGGAATCAGACCCATTGCAGTTGGAAACACTCTTCGCCGTCTCGTTGCCAAAGCAGCAGTGAGAAACATTCGCCTAAAAGCTGCCACTTTACTCCAGCCACACCAACTGGGCTTTGGGGTCTCTCAAGGCAGTGAAGCTGCAGCTCATGCAGCAAGGGCCTGCATCAGGGACCTACCAGAAGACAAGGCCATAGTCAAACTTGATTTTAGAAATGCCTTTAATATGGTGAAGAGAGATGCTGTTTTGCCAGCTGTTCGGGTTCGGTTCCCCAGTCTCTTTCCCTTCATTTCAGCCGGCTACAGCAAACTCTCAATTCTTTTGCTTGGAGAACATGAAATTCAATCATCAGAGGGTGTTCAGCAGGGTGACCCACTCGCTCCACTTCTCTTCTGCTTGGCAGTAAGAGAACTAACTTCCAGGCTACGCAGTGAGCTCAATATCTGGTACCTGGATGACGGCACTCTGGCAGGTACTGAAGAGTCCCTCGTGGGGGACCTACAACTGGTGAAAACACAGGGAGAAGACTTGGGACTCATCCTCAATCCCTCCAAGTGCGAAATCATCACAGCGAACCAGGAAATAATCAATGCTGTGCGAAGAATCCTCCCAGAAGTCTCAACTACAACTCCGTCCAACAGTACACTCTTGGGGGCACCGCTGGGTCACCAGGCCATCGATACTGTCCTCAGGGACAAATTGAATGACCTGATGAGAATGGAGGAGAGAATAAGCGATTTTGATGCCCATGATGCTCTGTATCTCCTCACAAGGTGTCTTACTATGCCAAGACTCACTTACTTCTTGAGATGTGCACCCTCTTTTGACAACCCAACACTCGATGAATATGACGCACACATGAGATCAACTTTTAAGAAGGCACTGAACCTGTCACTAGAGGATGAGCAATGGGATCGGGCAACCCTCCTAGTGCGACTGGGAGGTATAGGGGTGCGTAAAGCAATGCATGTTGCTTTACCTGATTTTCTGTCTTCGTGTTTGGCTTCCAGTGCATTAGTCAAGAAGATAGTGCCCGAACGCTTGAGAGACTTGGTAGGAGCAGCGATTCGGTGGGACACCCTTACAGACTCCTCCAGTAGACCAGCTCCTCCCAAACAGCACAAACAGTCCCATTGGGACAAACCGATCATGGAAAAAATCGCCAACACAATGCTCTCCAGTGCTTC